>NW_009954102.1:1641218-1727271 GCF_000747805.2 Chaetura pelagica | reverse complement strand
ATGCTGAGGACAGTTTTCAATACTCATGTGTTGAAGTTCTGCCATGACCTTGGTAGGGCAACCCAGGGAGATTGGACCTCCTTGCATTCTAAACTTCTCAGAAAGGAGCCCTGGTGTGGCTGGATCCAACCTTAGCCCAGACCTGGCCCTTCCAGGGACAGTGATTAAAATGTCATAGTCAGAGGAAATTCACAACCACGCACTACCCCTTGATTGGATTCAAGTGAAATGACATGCAAGGTCTGTATTTGAATATTAGGTTTAATTAAAACTATACGAGGAATATTGATATTTCAATTATTATCTCAGGCTGATTAAAAAGTCACAGTGTAAGTCACAATGAATATATTGTGCACAATAAGCTGCACATCTGAGAAAAAATCGTGGTTAGGCCTGACATTACTTAATGATTTGGGGAAGGAAGAGAGAGAGAGAAAACAGGAGAAGAAAAGTTAGATGGGTAATAGAAAATCACCAGTACTGGATCCAGTGTTGGGCCCAACAGGAGAGAGCTGGTGTCAGTGAGGCTCCCTAAGCCTAGTTTTGCAGCACCCTGTTTTACAGGCCTGCTTTCCTTGTGTCTCAAGGAAGAGTGAGCATGATTGAGTCGTAAGACTGAGCAGCTGGAATGGACCTCCAACCCCTCTGCCTGCAGGCCCCAGGACATACGAAGCCATCATCCTTGTCTCCATCCTCTCAGGCAGACCTTTCTTGATGCAAATGAGACTTTGTTTCAGGGATTAAGTAGAGTTTCCACACCACTTCCAGCAAGTTTGAATCCTGAGGGCTGGTCCCTCACAAGTTCAGACAAATAAAATGTGGCTATATGTAAATAAAAGTGTGAAAACAAATCTTTCTGCTATATTTGATAAGATAGATCATAGCTGCGTAACTCTTAGAGCTACTAACATGAGTTAGGCCCCCTGTTTGGACCTGCACAGCTCATGTCTACATAAACTCCTGTTCCTTTGTCCCACAAGCACAGTGGCCTCACCCATGTCACCTTCTGTGTATAGTCTCTAACCCATGTTGTCCCCTGATCTGCAGTGCCTGGCAGAGTCCCAGTTGGCACATGCCAAAACCCTGCCAAGGAGCACACTAAGTATTTGCCACCATAGATGATATCCCATATCCTGTCCCTTCTTAGTTTACTCATACAGAGGAAACTCAATGGAAAAAAAAAATTTCCCATGTACTTATGGTCAGTAGTATCTTGGTTACGTAGTCCAAAGACAATGATCTGTAAGAGAGGAAAAGTCTAGTATTTTGTTACTAGTAAGTAGAAATCCATAGAACTGATTCTGTCTAAACACATTATTATCATATACACTTAAATCATGTCCTTTAGCATAAGAAATATTAATTTCCTCAGCCTAGCTATGATTCTTTCTGAAATACTGTGTTGAAGTGATGTGTATAATATTTTCAAATGAGAAGCACACATTTTAGATTGTGAAATACCACAGCAAAGAGCTATCTCATAATATTTTTACTGGGTATGGAGAACTGAAAAAAATGAGACGATGATTAGCAGAGCCAGATCCAGAAAGAGAATTAAATAAGGTTCTAATTAAATTTAAAAGACTTAATATTATCTCGTAAAAACTTGTGATGAAGGGGAAACAGCACAAACAGACTAGACAACAACCACATCAGGTGTCACAGATGCCAAATCTTTCAAAGTCTAAATGACGTCCAAAAGAAATTTAGTTTTCATAGAAATTTTAATTTCTTACATTCCTGCCAATGTTTTGGGGTAAGAGACACATTATCCTCTGAACTGCAGGGAGATGAACCAAGTGTAGCTGAAGTGTACGGGAATCACTTCACCTTGCTTGGATGAATAAAAAGCTGATATTGGTGGAAGGTACAGTCAGCCGGATCCATTAGCTTTATAATACTGGATAGTTTCCTCCATCCTTTATTTGGCAGGATGGCCTAAACCAATACTTCCAAAACATTTTCCAATACAAGCCAGGAACCTTAGTTTTTTAATTCCACAGACCAACATAAGGTCTCAGACTCTGGGCTGGGAATTGCTGACCTAACGGTGTCTGACACTTTGTATTTTATATAAAAAATAATTTAACTCAAATTTCTGAACAACTAGAACAACAAATTAGAAAAAATAAAGAAGAATTTTCACATGTGAAAAGGTTTATTCATGCCTGAAACTGAGGTTTTATATCTTAGACCTAACCTGGGACCAGTGTGTCAAAGTGTTTTAGGTCATCAATAAATCTCACCTTGTTTATGTCCTGTCATACATTTTATTAATACTAGTTTGTCCCAACCCATACAACTCTGTGTGCTATCATTGTCTATCACTGTCACTTATGCCTCACAAAGATCACACACATCCTTGTTAAAGGAATCCAGGTGTGTGTGCACAGTATCTTCCTCTTCTCCGTTAGAAGGAAGCTCAGTGAGCCACAGCATTTTGCAGTGAGAGTAACTTAACATATATTATTACATGGTTTCACTCTCTAAGGGATTGGATGGAGTAATGGAAGCTCAGATTCTCACAGAGGGAAGCCTTAAGTTTGAACAAATCTGCTTCATGTTTCATGTTACAGGTTTTACAATTTGCTTTTGACCTACTGAGGATGCAGAAGGAAACCTGTGTAACTATATAAAGGAGAACAATGAAGAAGGGAATAAACTTGCTCTCAAGAGCAAAGATGCACAAGACTTCTGTAAGGTCGGAGCAGCTTGTCAAGCTTACTTCTCTGCAGCCCTGCTTTTGAGCCTCTCTTCTCATGCTGAGAATATTTTTTTCTTGGCATGCAATAGCTCCATATTCCAATGTCACTTCTTCTGTTACAAGGGATAGTTGATTCTACTGGTAGGATGCTTTCCTGAGTCTTCTGGCCACAGTTTTCACAGAATCACAGAATATGATTGCAAAAGACCTTTAAGATCACTGGGTCCAACCATAATCTTACTTCACTGACCATTAACCTAACTCTACGAAGTCCAGTGCTTAAACTGTGTTCCTAAGTACCACACCTATATGTCTTTTAAACACTTCCAGGGATGGTGATTCAACCACCTCCCTGAGAAGTCTCTTCCAGTGTTTAATTCACTTCTTTCAGTGAAGAAGTTTCTTCTAATATTTAAACTAAAGTTCTTCTGGTACAGGTTGAGAACATTTCCTCTTGTCCTGGAAAATGCTGAGAACACGATGTAACCAATTTGTCAATTTAGCTTTGAGGTAGATGGACCAGAAGATCTTGAATCTCCAACTAATAATCACATTTCAAAGCAGCATTAAGTGCTAAGTCCCCTTCTCACAGCAATGAAAAGTAAATTATATCCACTCAAAGCAAGAACTTGGAAAAAAACTTGTTCACCAAGCTGAAAACTTTATTCAGATGCTGGAATTATTTCTTTGCCCTCAATTCATATGTAATTCTTTCATCTTAATAACAATGACAGTCAGAAAAAAAGAATAATTATATGTTTTCTTGGAAAATACTTTCCAATATTTCAAACAGAAATTGTAGTTCTATGAAATCTAATATCATAAAGCAATAAACACTGAAAAATATTCAGTGACTAATGTCTTAAAGCTGAACTTTATTCAATTACATCAGTATAAAACTTGAATAAAATGTTTTTCTTCTTCCACTACTTGTCTTCCAGCTGAGCAGAGAGCTTTCTAAAGTGAGATCAACCTCTGCCTTTATGCATTACCCAATAGTCATAAACACAGATTTCAGACTTGAGTGAATACTTTGTATATACAACTAGAAGACAAATGGATGCATAAAGATAATAAAGATACACCATTCATTTTATTTTTTTTTAAATAATCTTCCATCACAATGTCCCCTCTACCCTTAAAAAAGTGGCATTAAGTACCCTCAACTAACCTCCTCAAGTGATCCACTGGGCCTGTCTTCAGCCTAAAGTACCTGTTATAGTTAAGAGTCTGCAGGTTAAAAATAACGTTGATTGAGAATCCAGTCCTGGGACAGCTGGGCTCTCTGTTCAAGCCTACAGCAGCCTCAAACTTGGGGACTTTTACTAAGTGGCAAGATAATGAAAAGTAGAAAGGGGAGAAAATATCAAAGCAAGAAAATGATGGGTGGCTCTGAAAGAAAAGAGCATTGCAGGGTGGGTTTGGGAGTCACTGATAGGGTTGCTGTTGGCAAGACATGGCTTTGTTTCAAGGAGAAGGCATTTTGGGAGTAAAGGGCAGATGCCAAATGATGAACAACTGTCAGGGATTCAAAATGCTTTCACAGTCATTCTTATTGGTTGCTCAAGCTGCATTAATTATGGCTGCAGAAAATGTGAAGACAAAGACAAAGACTAAGAAATTTTACTCATAATTGCAGTTACTATTATACATAAGCATAAAGGGACACAAATCATGTACCCAAAGGTCCCAAATGCCAGCCCTGATGCAACCAACCTGTTTTGTATTTGATTTTCCCAGCCTTTAATCCTTAAATATACATTAAGTAGTGCCTTAAACAACTTATGGTTCTCCAGCTCAGCTTCAGGGAGCTTTTCAAGTGCACTGAAATGATCTAACTTAATTAATTCTGACTGATTGAGAAGTATAATTAGATATGATTTGCTGAGGACATAGCACTTCACGTCCTTGTTTTGGGACAAGTTATATTTAGGTTAGCAAACTTTTTTTCACAGTAAGTTGGTCTTTGCTGTGCTCAGGCAGAACTGAGAGTCTATTCCCCTTTCCAGTGTTTGCTTATAGGTGATTGCCACTTTTAATGGCTGATTTTTATTTATTATGCCTCAGTGGTGCAGGCAGCAGTTCTATGATATGATTTTATACAGCTTAATGTAAGAAGCAATGGTACTGCAGAACATCCTTTCTCCTCTAGAAGAATGAGAAGGGAGTAAAATCATCCCCTCCTAACTAAAACAGCCTGAACAAATACAGGCTTCATGTCACTTTGTGGAGACATTCCCAAGGAATTTTGCTGTATCCTGAATAAATCTACATTTAGAAAATCAAAGGCAACAACTAACTCCAATATGAAGAAGGCTTTGGAGGGCTTTTCTAAAACTAAAATTAAAAATGTTCACTTTTTTTTTTTTTTCCACAAGACAGAAACACAGAATCACAGAATCTTAGGGGTTGGAAGGGACCTGGAAAGATCATTCAGTCCAACCCCCCTGCCAGAGTAGAATCACCCAGAGCACATCACACAGGAACGTGTCCAGCTGGGTTTGAATGTCTCCAGAGAAGGAGACTCCACAGCCTCTCTGGGCAGCCTGGCCCAGGGCTTTGGCACTCTCACAGGAAAGTTTTTTCTGATGTTTACCCGGAAGCTCCTGTGCTCCAGTTTGCACCCATTGCCCCTTGTCCTGTCACTGGACATCACTGAACAAAGCCTGGCTCTGTCCTCCTGACACTGCCCTGAACATATTTGTAACCATGGATGAGGTCACCCCTCAGTCTCCTCCAAGCTCAAGAGACCCAGCTCCCTCAGCCTTTCCTCATCAGGGAGATGTTCCACTCCCTTCATCATCTTTGTAGCTCTGCCCTGGACTCTTTCAAGCAGTTCCCTGTCCTTCTGGAACTGAGGGGCCCAGAACTGGGCACAATATTCCAGATGTGGCCTCACCAATGCAGAATAGAGGGGGAGGAGAACCTCTCTTGACCTACTAACCATCCCCTTTCTAATTCACCCCAGAATGCCATTGGCCTTCTTGGCCACAAGGACACATTGTTGGCTCATTCTCATCCTCCTGCCCACCTGAACCCCCACGTCCCTTTCTCTTACACTGCTCTCCAGCAGGTCAATCTCCATTACAGCAGTTTGATTATGTTGCTACTATTGATTAAAAAAAAAAAAACCAACAACCAAAAATAACTTGGATTTGAAGGAAGACTAACAGTTGTTGAACTATCTTAGCTTCTCTTTCCATCTTAAGGAATAAACTCATTGCACCGACTTGGCTTTTCAATACAAGCTGAGGGGAGGTTTATGAGCTTTATGTTGTAAATGTTTCTGTTGAAGATAAAATACTGTGAATATCTGCAGAAACATGATGTGTTCATCCTTCTCAGAAAGCATTCTGGAGTCTGTGCATGAATACTTCACTCTTGCCCAAACAGATTGCAATCAGTATCTTATTTCTTCTGAATTGGTGGATATTATTTCTCACCCATTTAGCATTCTTAAAGCTGCTCATAGTGCTACGTTTTAAATTTTTAAGGCCCTTTTTTTTTTGCATTTAAAAGACTCATGTTATAACCGTCAGTGTTTTGACACCTGCAGTGTAGGTGATGACCCCTAATAAAGAAATAAGAAAAGGTGATTCTTTTCCCTCGTAAGCACAAATTTCTTAGTTCTTATTAGAAAGGGGTTCTGTTTGTCAAAACGTGTAGCTCAGAACAAGCTTAGGACCCATTTCAACTTGTTTCCACTGCTCCTGTAGTCAGCCAGGGCTGACATCCCATACATTGCAGCATACAATACCTTTTAGACAGGTTGCAGAGCTGCCATACAACTCCACAACAACAGAAGAAACAGAAGAAATGGTTGAGCCATGTGTAAAGTGAGGAATCAGCCTTCCTTAAAATACGCATGACTTACAGTGAGCCTTGAAGTGCAGATAGACTTGAGGTTTTCTCTTTGCTATGCTGGCTGGGTTACCTCAAAGATTGCTTTGATAATACTCCAATGTGTGCAGCCAGTGAATTTTGCCTCAAGCTGCCTTTGAAGGCTTCTTCCTACTTGGATCAAGATGTCAAAATGTCCTCAGTTCCTTTGACTCGGCTCCTGATTTAAGCAGCGCTTGGCGGATCTCCAGGGTGAGATTAACTCCTGCTTCTTCCTTTGACTGCATCTTACACTGGGAGTTACCAGTATCTGGGCCACTCTTCTGTACTTTTACACAACAGCTGGCACCTCTAGCAAGCAGGGAAAGCAGCAGGAAGTCAGTTTCATGGACACCTGGATTTTACTGGGTCCTACAGGTGCTGAGATCAAGTCTGCAACTGAGTGTTAACATTCTGAGGTTAGTCAAAGCTAACGTTCTGCCTCCAGTTTAGAGAAAATTCCACATAGGAACTGAGTCAAAGACGTCCTGTCTTGTCAAGAGATCTTCCCTGTGACATCCTGGCCTCACACAACCTCAGCCTCTGGTTCAGAGGACCCTCTGCTTTTTTTCTCCCTGAAGCCTTAGGAGGTGAGTGAAGTGACATCCTGAGCCCATCTCAGTACACAAAGGTACTTCCTCTTCTCACATGACAGGCACAGAATGTAACTCAAAAGTGATCTCCTTGATCACCAGGCACCAACAGCCACTGTGTCACACAGCTCTATTAAGCTTATCAAGCTCTGTTGTGAAAAGACTGAGTTTGTTGCCTCCCTGTACTCTCACTGGAACACAATGCATGATGAAGTGGGGGAAGAATTCCTTAATTCCACCTGTAATTCACTACAGTTTTTAATCTCTTCCCCTTTGGACTGACCAAACCCTAAATTTAGATGAAGGAAAGAAAAAAACAGAGCTTTTCAAAACCTCAGGATTACCCACTAAGGGGATGTCTCTCTCTTCCACTCACCCAGCACTGCATACAATGTCACAGTGAGCTACTGGAAATGCTGTTTTCCAGATGAGATACAAAATCAGATTTTTACCAGCTATGGTCATTAACATAGCCTTGTCATTGCTTGAAGATCATTCCAGTTTGGGCAGTTACATTCCTTTTGGGTATGGGGTAAATTAAAACAGTCTCAAACCAGGATCATTCTGTGCTGATATGTTTGTTTTATGTTTCATGTCACAAATGAAACAAGATAAAATGTAGCCTTAAATAGTGTTTGGAACATGATACCATCGGTTGGACTCCTGGGAATTCCTCTGGGGAATATCTCTTTAGACAAAGCTTTGCTGGGGACAAGGCTTGTAAAGTCTTTATCCTAGAGAAAGAAGCTTTTCTATCTCGCTCTTTCTGAGATACCAGGAACTTTTCCAATTGTGAATACATCGATGAAACTGCTTCTCCTTTTTTTTTTTTTTGGACTGGGATTTCTTTTAAGAAATTCAGTCTTCATGTTCTCTCAGTTATTCTGCTTCTACTATGTTTTCCTAAAATATTTCTTATCATGTGCAGGCAAATTTTGCTTGCACAAAACATCTTGCAGTCCTCCCAGAATGCATTTCAATAGTGAATGAGGGCTCTCTGTATGTTTAAAGCCAGATTCCCTCAGCTACAGTTGGAATTTCCTCCCAAACCACAAAAAGAGAAACAACTAACAAATGACATTTATGGCACAATGTATAACACACACCAGATATATATGACAATTTTTATTAGGACTTTTCTAGCTAAACAGAAGCAAACAAATGTTTTCTGAAATTCTCTATGGTTGCTATGGTTATTTCTATCTTAATATGCACAGCCAAAAGGATTATCTCAGGTCAAGACCTTAGCCCAGTGAATGCCCTTATTTTAACAGTAAGGCAATTTAGGAAAAAAACACAATAATACACAATAATATTGAATAGTAATCACTCGATTCTTGGCTGAATTATTTTTACAGCTGAAAACCATGCTCCTGGTCCCAGTGCTATTTTCCTCTAACTTTCCAGAATTATGGGTTCCTCAATTCCAATTATAGTCTCTATGTTCAGGCTCTCCATCACTCCCTGAAATGTGGAAATTTGCACTCTAGCTGTCCCTGTTTTCAAGAACCCTTCTTCAGATTTGACCTGGAACTTCACTGCCCTTTCTCCAAGTTTGAATATTTGCAGACGTTCGGGCAACAATTTAAGTACTCAGAAACTGCCCTGTATAGACAGTGCAAAATAGGGATTTAATACACTATGAGAGACAGTCAGAAATGGAAACAAGACAGAAAAGATATTAAAAAATACATTTATAGGCAGGTTTCCATACATTCAAGGTAGGTCTGTCACAATCTGTGTCATGCCATGGAACTGGCATCAGAAACCTCTGTCTATATTTCAATATTGCAGTATCTTACTACTTGAATGAACATATTGGATACAATTTTTGATTGGTGTAAAACCAGCTAAAATTCCAGTGGGAATTTCAGTAAGCACTAATTATAAGTTCCATTAATTAGTTAAACACAAATTCGAAGTTAAACTGCTCAAAATCAAGCAAGAAGTTCCTCATAGGTTCCTTTTAGTGCGTCAGTCTCCAAAAGTACTCCAGAAAAATCTTTATTTGTGTAATAAAAAATTAGTCATAATCCAGCTGCCACTTGCACCAAAAGCAATTATCTTGGTTGGGAATGTAAAGTAATGGGGTGAAACGAAATTCCAGTTAAATAAACTTCTTGATGTTGGGAAATTCCCTTCCTGCCACTTTGGTACTGGCCGTATGCTTGGTGGTTTGATGTACCTGAAAAAGAAAAATACCAGGCAAATCAACGGGAGTGGGTCTGTAATTAGTTGATATATGAGCTCTAAAAGATTACTGGAGAGGGGAAAGGGTGTTTGGTTATGTGTTTTTTTAAAGGAAAAAGACAAATGAGGAACAGATAGTGCAAAACAGTTTAGCTTCCTACACGGTGCAATCTCTCAGTGAATTCATCTTCTTTTTATGTCACTTGAGTGAGGCAGAGCCTTTGTGTGGAAGAGTTTCCAAGGCGAGAAGCAGAGGGACAAGGAGGAGTAACACTTGTGTTCAAATTGAATCCAGTGGCATTTCAGGAAAAAAACCAACACAACACAACAAAATACACAACGTAGAGCACAGTTGTGGCAGTGATTAAGACAATAATAACCCCCGCCCCAAGCCGTGGCACATGCTTCCCATATGTTTCCCCTGGGCACTTGCCAGATGCAGCAGGATCTGGTGACATTTCTGCAGAGCAATTCAAGGCCTGGAGAAGTCTTCCTGCTCTCGATAGTGTCGGGGTGGGGTAGGCCATTGAAATGGGTGCCTGATTCTTGTTTGATTTCCCACTGAAAGGAGAAGCATTCAATAAAGCTGGCAAAAAAAACCCCAACAGCTCCCAACAGCTTTCTGTCAGAAGGAGTATTTCTGTTAGAGCTGAAAAGCTGGAGGAAAAAAAAATGTCCTCTTCCCTGAAAATTGGCCTTAAAAAGACAGAAAAAGAGAGAGTCTACTTCAGCATGCTCGTTGGGCTCTCGAGTGCACTTTTGAAACCAATTCCCTGTTTGTTCCCACTTACCACACTCCGGTTCACATCACGGAGCGGTCTCTGAGCGAGAGAACTGGATTCCTTTCAGATTAAATTCAACTGGAAGATGTGCTCCAGAAGCACAGCTAATGTGCTCCAAACAGCTATGAATGTTTAAACCCTGGGAACTGACTAAAGCTAGTGTGGAGGGAAAACCCTGAAAACATGGATAGTGCAGATGTCAGGTCCCCAACACCCACAGCTTCTCGCTGCAGACACACTCCTGGGCTGCACGACTTGCCCATGTGGACACAGCCAAAGCCTCCCACTCCAGCTTTCCAGAACAAGCTGTTTTGATTTTAAACTGACTCTTTGCTTGATTTGTTTTTAATATATAGTATATTATATAATACAAAACTCAAAACTGTAATACAATGCTTTGACTGACCTCAAACCGCTCTCATTGTCTTTCACAGAGTCCTTTGAAATAAATAGGTCTCTTTCCAAATGTGAATGAGGACAAATTGTGAAATCTGAAAATCCTTTGCGAGTCTAAATTCCTGTCTTCCATACAGCTGCACAAGGGACCTGGGTCTCCTTGTAAATGAATACCTTTGTACTTTAAACCTCTGAAGCATTCAGGCTCTGTTCAATCTGCCAGCCAGACTGCCGTGTGTAATTATAAATGATGGAAGGAAGCTGCTCCTCCCTCTGGTATTCCCCATAGGACAGACCATACACTACAGATTTCCTGCCCCCCTCCAGTTCTGTTCTGTCCCCACAAAGCTAACAGCTCCTGCACAGCTAAACCTTGCAGGTTGCTGCCTTTAAACCGCCAGCCTGAGCTGAGTATTTATGATGGGAAATGCCTGTCTCACACCTAGAAGAGATGACTACTTCAGCCACGAATCCCAGTCATCACTAGGCAGCATGTTCTCAAAACTGCTGTAATTGAAAAAAAATTTTAAAAAATTAAAAAAGAGGTTTCTCACAATGGCAAAACAATACTTTAAAGATTTGAGAGTGTTCTAATTGCCTACATTGCTGTGTCTTTAAGCCAAGGAATGGACCCGTGCTCACATCTGGTAGTCAAAACTAAATGGAACCAGCTGAGAGAATACCCACTAGAAATTAAATTGTACAGAAGATAGCTAAGCCAGAAGGACTTAAGTGAAAGGCTCTTTTTAATAACTCCCTTGATTTGCACTCATGCCTTTTGTTTATTTTGTTTATTTTTGTAATAAGTAAAACCAAATGAAAATGTCCCAGTTGTTAGCATTTAGCAAAATGTGTCCACTGTGCATTCAGGAGAGCATTTTCCATCCCATTTCACAATAAGGACGTCATTCATGGCCAGCAGTTCCTCTATGGAATGTTGGCCTGCAGCTTTATGAATTGATTTTAAAATGTAATGGAAATACGTATGCACACAGTAGCCAACTCTTCCAATGCTAATAACTGGGAAATTTTCATTTGGTTTTTGTTTATTAAAAAATGAATGGGAGGCCTAATCTTAGGAATAGCCATTTGACTCCTTGTGTTGAAACCGACCCTGAGTGCCTGCTTATGGAGCTTTCTTTAGCATTGCCTGGCTCAGGCCACACGCAGCTTCCTTTGGGTTGTTTCATAAACTGCCAAACCATGCGGGGAGATGAGATGATGTCTTGCTTTCATTTTTGCTACAAACACATTGTCTACCCAAAGCTTTCTGTCAACTTGGTCATTTCTTCCCTTTTTGCCAGACTTTGTAAAAAAGATTTTTTTCACTAAACTTGAAGTTGTGAGCAACAGCTCAGCTCAGCCTCTACTCAACTCTAAACCAATTCTAACCAAAGTAAACAGAAACTACAAAACTGAGTATTGAAAGACAGAACCTTGTTTTGCAAATACATAAGAACATCTTTTTTTTAGCAAGATCTCTGTAAGATGTTACCAATCACTGATAACTGAAGCACTTAATAGCTCAA
This sequence comes from Chaetura pelagica, assembly GCF_000747805.2. NCBI lineage: Eukaryota > Metazoa > Chordata > Aves > Apodiformes > Apodidae > Chaetura > Chaetura pelagica. Next base: position 1,715,198 of record NW_009954102.1, on the reverse strand, counting down.
AATATTGAAAAGGAAAAAAAAATAACAGATTTGAAACACTTGCCATCAATTACTGACAGGTATGTAATAAAAAATAGCTAATGACTCCTTCAAGACTTCATTGCTTCCAAATTCAAAGAGGTAACCAGTCAAGACCAATATGGCAAAAAATGTTTCTATATAGTAAATATAAAGAAGGAAATTTACCACTGACACTGCTTCTAGAAAGGGATCTGATCCTATGTGATAGGTAACAGTGTTATGCCTTAATCCACAGTCTGTAATATAGCTGAATTTTCTTTCAAAGAAAAGATAAAAGAACTACAGGGGTGTGGGAAGCTAAATATTCTCACCGTGATTTGGATGTGAGTTCCCCCTTTTCTGAATAGGAGCTGAATCAACTCAAGGCACCAATGATTTTTAAGGCAATCCTTCACAACTTCTGCACTGTTCAGATACTTGCTTCTCATATTCAGGCATAAATTTTCTAAAAAATGTGAGCCTTCAAACCATTTTACAAACATAACCTGATTAGCCAATAGAATCATAGAATACTTTTCGTTGGAAAAGACCTTTAAAGATCATCAAGTCCAACCATTAACCCAACACGGCCAAGGCCACCACCAAACCATGTCCATAAGTGCCAGTGCCTTTTAATTGCCTCCAGGGATGGGGACTCCCATGGATAATCACCATCCTGCTGTTTTTTGTACATAGTAACTATTAACACTGGGAGAACATGCTTGCTTATATTTTCTCCCTTTAATTGATTTTTATTTTTAACACTTTTCCCCCCAAGACATGACAGATACAGGTGATGGCCTCCTCACACTATACCCTGTGCTGTCCTAGGCCAACATGGCAGTCCTGTCCTTGTGAGCTCAGCTTGGCTTCCACAAAACTGGAAGATGTGTTTGAATAAAAAAGTTACAGAGTAACATGCTTTCAACACATCAAATGCAGTGTTCTGAAGATCCTAACCAGTATTGGCACCCTTCCCATTTCACAACTGCCCTGGTGTAAAAGTCCTACCTCATTTTAACTAATTTTAGTTGGCTTACAGTTAGGAGAATGTGGTGAGTGCAGTAATAACATAAACAGCTACTCATATTGGTGGATTTTAACTGGTGAAAACCTTTTTATGCATTTCAGAAAAAGTGGTACAAAAGTAGACCCTAATGAGGAAGGACATCAGACTACAAGGGACCTTTTGGTGATCTTCTGTGTGTCACAGGGGACCTGCATGTATAATGCCTTCCCTATGTAACATTCTGGTAGTTGTTCTGAGAGGACCTGGGGGAGAAGGTGCTTGTCCTTTGGAGAAAGTTTAGCCCTACTTCTTAAAAAAAAATCAAAACAAACAAAATGCCATGTTTCAGTCTGGTGGAACAACGTCATAGGAAATCCTAGCTGTGGAACAGCAGGTCTCAACCTCTGGAGACTTTGCAAAAGCTCATTTTTTGCTACTTCCCCTCAGGCCACACAGCCGTGAGACTGACATTAAGCAATACCTCTGACAAGGAGGATCTTACCAAATCCATCAGCTACAACACCTTTGCTGTGCCAGTGGTGCAGCACAGTATGAAGCAAATGGAAAAATAACATCAGCTCCCAGTCCAAGGAGGAACTGAGGTTTGGAACTTGCTCTAAAGTCTTGCTTGAAACAGAGCTTGAAACATAGAGTGCTGTGTGCATAGGGGGTACAGAATCCCTCTGTCCTACAGGCAAGGCTTGCAGGACCTAGGACATACTGCTCTAAAATCATAAAATCATTGAACCATAGAATGTGTGGAAGGGACCTTTAAAGATTATCTGCTCCAGCCACCCCGCTGCAGTGCTCATGGACCTTTTTAACTAGACCAGGTTGCTCAGAGCCTTGTCAAGCCTGACCTTGAGTGTCTCCAGGGATGGGGCCTCCACTACCTCTCTGGGCAACCTGTTGCAGTGCTTCTCCACTCTCATTGTAAAGAACTTCTTTCTATTGGCTAATCCAAATTTACCCTGATCTAGTTAAAAGCACTGAGGAAAGACCATTACCCATCACATGCTGATCTCACTGGTGATGCTGCTGCTTAATGCAGAATATTTGCCCTAGTGACCTTGCAGTCTTTATGAGATTAATTCTCTTGGGCTGAGAGTGGGGAATTTGCAACATTTAGGCCTTGTTCTATTATTTCCTCCTTTGAAAAGAGTAGAGATATCTCGGAGCACTTTTCTGCCCTACTCCTTACTATCACTGTGGCTCTTAGCCAGCAAAAAATAGTACTTTAGCCTCTCATTGTGATCCTGGGCCAAGTACAGCAATATGAGGGAAGCATCAACATAATCAGCACAATGTAGTGTCTCTGAGCCAGCAGGGATATGTCACAGCTTTATGTAGAATTCCCTATCTTTTTATTTTATTATAGAGACCACAGACTGGGATATTATGGGTCACTCAAAGGTCATGTTACAAAAAGCAGCTTCTTTTTGGAAAGGCAAGCTCTTTTTTAGTATGCTATTGGATTACTTTCCTTTTCTCAGTTGACTGCATGAAGGTGTAGAATGAATGTTTGTTTTCTGAACGCCTTAAAAATGTTCTCTTCTTCCTGGACTTTTTCCACTTTGGCACCTGTTTGGAAAGAGGAACTTCTGCAGTTTAGACAATGATTTCTCTCCCTGGCCCCACAAATATAATAGTCTTAGGCTACCCTGTTAACTGACACACCCAGTTAAAAACAGTACAACTTTAAATCCTATGTGCCAAAATTACATATATATATATATAAATTTTGTGCTTCCAAGTCATGCTTGTACAGGTGACATTCTCATATTTACTGTAGCACTTAAATTCCATCATAAAGAATTTCTTATCTGAGTACTTCTCTTCTGCTTGTGTCTTCTTGCACACCTCAAGGACTCTCATGCCCTAATACTGCATGAAATGATATGCATATAATCTCTTGCCTCCATCAAAAGCCAAATAGCCAGGGGAATTTAGTTTCAGGCATTTCTTGTACTCACAGTTTTCTCCATGCAAGATCTGAAGCTAAGTTCCCTAGGGTCTGAGTCAGTGACCAGGATTGCTGCCCCAGCTCCACAGCTTACAATGAATGTCAGAGATACCATGAAGTTCTTTGTTTCTTCACTAATGATGAATGATACAGTCACACCTCTGTGGTGCTGTGGTTCTAATTTTGCATTGTACCAAATGATAATGCAGCTATCTGTGCCCAGAGAACAGGTCTTATGAGAAGCATCTGAGGGAAATGGGGTTGCTCAGCCTGGAGAAAAAGAGGCTGAGGGAAGACCTTCCTGCTCTCTACAGCTACCTGAAAGGAGGTCGTAGTGAGCAGGGGGTCAGTCTCTTCTCCCAAGTAACAGGTGAGGCCACAAGAGGAAATGGCCTCAAGTTGTGCCAGAGGAGGTTTAGATTGGATATTAGGAACAATTTCTTCACTGAAAGGGTTGTGAGGCACTGGAACAGGCTGACAAGGAAGTGGTGGAGTCCCCATCACTGGAGGTATTTAAAGGATGTGTAGAAGTGATTTTTGCAGATGACACCAAGGTGAGTGGGGAAGGAGACACTCCAGAAGGGAGAGACACCCTCCAGGAAGACTTGGGCAGGCTGGAAGAATACCAGCCTGCTATTCTGTGATTCTATGACTATTCAGTGGTGGACTTGGCAGTATTAGGATTATGGTTGGATTTGATCTTAAGGGTCTTTTCCAACCTAAATGATTCTATGATTCTACTTGTTGCTGAATCACTCATGCTTCTCTTGATACTACATTTTTGCTTTCCTGCACTGTTGCTGGCCCAGTCCTCCCTTCTCTTGGCTGCCTGGATATCTTATGGCTTTACCACTCTCCTTCTTCACTTCTGCTCCTCTCTCTAGAGCTGAGACAATGCTATCTGGTGACATTTTTGTTCCAACAGCACCAAACAAGAGCATTAGTGTGAATTTATCAAAGGTGAAATTATGCCTGATCACTCTGATTGCCTTCAGTGGCCTGGTGGGCAAGGACAGAAAAATAGATTATATTTATCTTGAGTCCAGGAAGGGCTTGGATGCAGACTTCCAGAGCATGGAAATATTCAAATTGATGAAATATGGATTGCAAAAATGGATGGTCATGCAGGTGAAAGATTGGTTGAACCACTATGCTCAAAGGGTTGTGATCAGCAAAACAAAGTTCTGATGGTGGTAACTAGTGGTGTTCTGGGCCCAGAAACATTTAATGCCCTCATTATTGAGCTGAATATTTGGATTGAGTACACCTTCAGATAATTTGCAGTCTGTATCAAACTGGGAGGAGTAACCAATAACTGGTGGGCTGACCTGCTAGTGAGAAGGACCTCAACAGGTTGGACAATGTTCTGACTAAACCCTCAGGAAGTTAAAAAAGTCAAATGAAAATTCTGCATCTGGGATGAGTTAACTCCATGCAACAGTGCAGGCTGGAGGCCAATTGGATAGAAAGCAGCTTTGCAGAAAGGGACTTGGGGGTTCTGGTGGCCAGCAAGTTGAACATGAGCCAACACTGTTCATGTGCTTGTTCCCTACTGGGAATGGTCCCTGGATCATGCTGACTTCTGAACCATGTTTGGGCATTGCTGGGGAGAATACTAGTTGGCAAATGCCTGACACATGCCAAGGGCACTTCACAATTTAACAGTATAGATGATTATGTGCCAATGCCTGGGAATGATTCCTAGGAGCATTTATTAGTGCTACCCTAGTTTATTAGTGTACATCTAACCTGTAAATCTGCAAGTTGAGAGAGAAGTAGAATGTCAACATGAGGTTCCCATACCACAAGTGGAAATGGAAGAGAGGAGTGTATTTCAAGGGTTCTTTTCAACCAAAATTCCCTTGTCCAAAAGGTTTAATAGTGCTCTCAGTGAGTGATTGTGGTATCTTCTTTAGCATTGGCCTGAGGAAAGAATCAGGTAGTACCACCCAGCACCAATCTGAAGCAGGTTAACACTTCCTCAGGGTGTCATTTCTGCATCTCCCCCTCTGATGACCATAAGCATCCCTTATGCTCTACCCCCAAAAGCTCCCTTAGCTCTAGTCTATTCTTATTTGAGCACATTTTATGTCCCTTTTCTTGTCCTGCCTACAATCACGTGTGGGTGGTTTTTGAAAAACTGCTTGGCTTGCCCAAGATTGTCAGGTGTGCAACATACCTTTTATTGATGAAAGGTCCTGGCACTACTGTATTTACTTGTGGGTCATGAATGGGAACAGTATCGTAGGACTTCTCATAGAAGCCTAGAACTGTTAAGGTTGGAAGGGACCTTAAAGATCATCAAGTTCCAACTCCCCTACAATGAGCAGGGAACCACTAGATCAGGTTGCACAAAACCTCATCCAACCTGGCCTTAAAAACCTCCAGGGATGGGGCATCAACAACCTCTCTGGGCAACCCATTCCAACTCCTCACCACCCTTAGAGTGAAGAATTTCTTTCTACTATCTAACCTAAATTTCCCCTCTCTCAGTTTAAAACCATTACCCCTTGTCCTATCACTGTCTTCTCTGATGAAAAGCCCCTTTCCAGCTTTCCTGTAGCCCCTTCAGGCACTGGAAGGCCACTATAAGGTGTTCCCAGAGCCTTCCCTTCTCTAGACAAGGATCAATGCAACGCATCACGAAGTCTCAGATATGACCATTCTTAGCACGAAACCCAGCCATGGGACAGCCAGCATTTCCCAGACATCCTCAGACTTCAGACATTTTCACAATACATCTGATGGGTTTGGGAATGATTTGACTTAGCCTACATATATGGCAAAATCTGCTGCCATCTGGGAAGCCCCCGTGCTGCACAGAGACCCCTCCTTCCTCTACCCGAGGAGGCAGCTGGGACAAGCTGCCCTTCTTGCTCCCCAGCGGGTGGCCCTGACTGCTTTCCCTTTCTTCTGTTTTTGGGAATGAGGCTGCTCTGTTCTGAAACATATGACTGTAATAGTATGCAAGTGCCCGTGGACTATTACAATATATATTAATTTGAACAGGAATGAGATTAGGTTTACGGGCTGTCCCCTCCCCCATGACATAGTTCTTACCATTTCCTGCTATTGTTGTAGGTTTCTTTTACGAAGCAATTGAAAACTTTGATGTAGAATTAACTGAACCTGTTTTACATATTCAGTTTTTGTTGGCAGTGGTTTTATGCTCCTGGCTTTGGTCTCATTGCACTACATCCACCAAAGGGGAATTTTCAAATATTAATATATACATTTTAAATAAGGAAGAAAATATAAACTCGAAGCCCACCTACTGCTTGTATGGCAGGATTTAATAGGGTGATTTCTTAGCATGCAGGAGCATGGACTTAATTATAAAAGTACTGAAAATCCACAAGTGCTCTCCATTTGGTTTCACATGCACACACATAGACACACATTTATGCATGTTCAGAAGCTTCCATAGCAAATGAAGAATTAAATTTAGGCCAGATGCTTGCCCCCAGAGAAACCAGTAGGAAAAGTCTGCAGAGGTGTACAAAATTGAGATGGTTAGAAAGATCCTTGTGCTGGTTTGGTTGGGAGGGGGAAGGGCCCCAGAAGTGGCTCTGTAAGAAGCTGAGAAGCTCCCCCTTCTCCAAAACCAGCCAAGAAGCCATTAGAGGGACAATAGATGAGATAGAACTGAGACAAGAACTGAGCAGAAGGAGCAGGTAAAGAAAAAGAAGAGCTGAGCTGGAGAAGCAGAATGGTGCTGGTGGCTGGTTTTTCTTCTAGTGGAATAATGCAAGAAAGAAGTTAAAAACCACAGAAAACAGTAAAAAAAATAAATCCTACTTTTCTGTTTCTTTCTTCTTTTATTTTTTTACAAAGTGTGTAAAAATGTTTATTTCTTAATGTATTAAGTTTAGAAAATTCTTCACATTTTCAGAGCAAAAAGTATTGGTATGCATTTATGGGTTTGTAGGTTTGTTGACTGAACAAAGGAAAAACAGGGATAGGAAAAAAAAGTCTACAAAAAGAAAAAATAAACATACAAGAGTGATTTTTTTTCCCCTCCTCCTTTGCTTTTATTAATTGTTTATTGATGCTCTTGTGCTTCCTGTAGAAATGATAGATAATTCAGACCACAACATCTAGGAAAAAATGTATGCAACTTTTTAATTTTTTAATATTTTTTTTCCACCCATCCATTTGATAACATCCATCACAAGAATTCTTTATGAAAAGCTTAATTCTGAACATCAACAAACTGATTTTTAAACAGGTTTAATTTCAGGTACTGATAATCGGCTGGACTTTGTTCTCGGAGGCACTTTCCAACCATAATGATTCTGTGATGAATTCAGAGTTATATTTGCTGGATGATACTCAAATTTGAGTGCTGGTTTTGTAAAATGATGGTCTCTCTCTTTTACTTGTGACTATTTCTCTTTAAGTGAGCAAAATAACATTCTGGATCCACCCATTCTGACTGTAACCTCTTCTCTGACATTCCTGCATCAGGATTTTAACTTTCCTAAACTTCTCTTGTAATAAATACAGAGAAATGTGCACAAGGTGCTCCAGATCTAATATTGACAGTGGTTCTCCGTTCTAACAATATTAGAAGTTTTTTTTGCAACCAAAATACACCCCCACAAATGCCAACAGTCCACGGCAGTAACATTTCTTTTCAAGGAGATCTGGAGAAGGATAATGGAGTTGGTTAAAAAGAAAATGACTGGTAAATATTGTTAAGTCTTGTAGATAATAATCAGCACCTAACTGTACAATCCTAATTTTACTTATGTCATTCTTTACACCAGTTATTTCTTCAGGCACTTGCTTTGACCTCAATAGAGGTTAAAAATGCAGAGAAAAGTTAGTAGAAGATTATCTGAAACTCAAGTAGAAAAAAGGAAGTAATGTAAATTCATTATATTCCCCCATCATGCTAATAGCATGCTGGTCTTCACACATCTCAGAAAGGGCAGAGAATGTCTAGAGTGTTCACAGATAAGGAGAATAAAGACTATTATGCCTATGAATGAGCAGACCTAGGTTCAATATTGAGGTGCAAATTAGGTTCCCCAAAACAGTGTAAACAAAAGTGACTGAAAGTTATATTAGAACCTTTTTGGTTTTTCTTTCCAAGCCTTTCCCAGAGAAGTACTTGACATATCTCTTGGAATGAGTTTTCCCCCACTTTTTGCTTTTTTGAAATGTAACCTGCTGAAACTGCATGAAGATGGGGCCTAAGGAGAATGGGAATATTCTTCATTTTTTGCTACCAAAAAGCTTTCTTAAAATGAGAAGTTTAAAAATATTTTACTTGGAAATACATTACTTCTTTTAAAAATGGTGTCATATAATGCACAAAAGTTTTTCATCAACTTTTTTCAGGCTCTGACATAGCTGTATCTTGCATTATTAAAGCTGGGTAACAGCAAAGTAAAAATCCATATCGACATTTAGTCATAATATTCCTTTCATGTTCCCTGTTTTTCTTGTGGAAGTTTCTTTGAAGGAAGGGAGGGTTTAGGGCAGAGAGAAAGGAGAAAACAGGCATCTCTCTCACCTCCCAAAGCTGATGTTGAGAACAGTGCAGACCACCAGTGGTGGCCACTTGTCTCTGCTTAGGGCACAGGTCCAGAGGTACCACCTGAACTGCCAGTGTCTAAAGGTAGGTGACCTGATTCCTACCCACTGGTCTGGTGGATGGGGAACAAGAGGGAGCCCAGCATCCTCTTATGCTTTTCATGGCAGCACCATGGCTAACTCTGAGCTAACAAAAGACTCAGCAGGGTTAAACCAGCTCCATAACAAGTGGCATTTCAAACAGGAAAGTGCTGCTAAGCAGGTATGAAGCTCATTTAGTGACAATAAGAGCTGTTAAAGGAGCAGAGCCACTCACCTTTTCCTTGCAGATGGGAAAGGACATAGAAGGGAGCACTTGTGTGCAGATTGAACCTAGGGCCAGGCAGAGATTTGCTCCATCTGTATCTACTCTGATTGGAACAGGGATCAGTAACTGTGAGGTGGTTGAGCTGGATTTTGTCTCTGTAAAACTATGGAAGCACTGCTTTGTGAGCCTCTTGTTCCCTGAAAAAGCCTGCAGCTGACATGCCTTTGAAGTACATGCAGCTGCACATATTTACCCTTTTTCTGCCTGATACGAGCTGGGAGATCTATATTTCTTTGCTCTGTGCTTTCCTTCTCCCACAGGTCTCATCTCTAGTTGTTTGGGTATTAATTAATAATAAGGACTGGCTAATCAGGAAAAACTGGCATCAACTACAGCATCATTTACTGCATTTAACTTTGTTTTTAGACTTAAATTTCATGTTTCATTCCAAGGTTTTACAGCCACGTTTTTATTTCCATGCTTTTGTTAATGAAGACTATTTGTGGCCAAAATACAGGATAAAATAAAACTTTATGATCTTAGCTGCAAGTTGGTGTAAGGTCATTAGATTTGGCAGTTGAGCTATAGTTACTTGGAGTTTGATACTCAGTGATTATTTCCAATTTGATACAGTTGGGCATTTGCAAGAAAAAATGTTAAGCTTTCTGATTTAACAATACTGTAAGTTCCAGGGAATCTTTACGACTAAATATGGGTTCAGTTTTTACCTCCCCTGAATGAAGTTGTTGTTGTTGGTTTTGTACATCTTGCAGCTCACAAAGCTGTCTTCCTGGGGGATAAAGAGAGTTTGGCTTTGTGGAATGACACCATTTTCAGCTCCAGAGCTGAGAAGAACTCAATCAGATTGGCATGAACATATCATCTATATAAGGGAACTTGTGCACTTCAGAATTGAGTGTGACAGTTCAAAAAGTGACATTGCTTTCCTCAGATAAGCATTGAACCCTCATTTCAATATGGTGTTAGGAAATGAGGGATGATAGAATCTTTCTGAACAGTAAGAATCTGGTCACTTGTGTCTTCTAACATAAATGTTTGGGGCTTTTTTGTAAAGTGAGGGAGTTTGAGGTCTTGGCATCTATACTTCAAGATTTTTCCTTTCACTGTTGACTCCATAGTTTTCCCTCATTTAGATGTAAAGCTTTGACATTTTCTTCTTATTTTTGCTCTCTCCCTGATACATAGGATTCATATTTTACCAATTTAATCTTTGCAAGATCTGATTATTCCATTTCTTTTCTATTGTACCATTGTCTAGAGATTCACTATTGACTTGACACACAACTCGTTCTCTATCAGTCCATGTAAAACACTGGACAAAACAGCTGTCAGTAATTAGCTGGCTGTCTAAACACAGATGCCACCTTCATGCATAGCAAGCCTAAAAGGCTGAAGACACAGGAGAAAGTTTTGTGCACCTGTTTTTCGACTACTATTCTCAAACAAAATGTTTCAAACTTGAAGTCAATGGCTGCTGAGTTCAGACAAATCTGAGCTAGATTTTAATGGCTCTTAACACGATTCTTGTAACACCGGAACTGCTTTTTTTCATGTCTGGCTCAATTTTCACTAAGGAGCAGGAGCAGGATATATTCCAAATATCAAATCCTCCCATATTTTGTTATTTTTGTGGGACAAAATTTAGCCACAAAGTAAGTATGTGTATTTGCTGATAACCTAGCCATTTTATTCTGTATTATCTGCCATAAAATTAATGTATGAGCTCTTCTGGTGGGCAGTATCTTGTCACCAGCTATAGTTAGTATGGTTTATATAGTTTTAAAGTAGTCCCTGAATGAGTAGCCTGACAGTAGACTTCTAAAAGTTACTTTGTGGCACCATTAAAAAGAATAATTCAGATCTTCAAACTCAGGAAGCAAGAGAAGCATTTATTTTGTAGTGAGCAACTAAAAACCTGACAACATAGGACAGAAAAAGAACAGGAGCACGTGTTTACCTCTGTGTATATTGAAGTCTTGACCTGGCTATGTACTCGTGGTCACCTGTGATCTTTTAAGGCAAATGACCATGCAAACCTGGAAATATGGGTCAGCCATTTCAATCTGCAATCAGTAACTTTCTCCTAATTCAGTATTTAATGCACACACGTATTTAAGGGGCAAGTCCTGCCTATGTTTATGCAAGACAGATTCCTGTAGAAGAGTTGGGAAAGTTCTGAAAAAAAATAAAATTCTTGCTTTGATGCAAGAATTAGGCTTTCCTGCAGTGATCAGATTAACTTGCCAGCTGACCACAGCTTTGAAGGCTAGCAGCATGCTTTGCACATACTGTGAGCCATTGACTTCATCAGATAAAAGTTTAGTAGTTCTGAATAAACTTAAAAAGTGAATCATGAGCTCTGTGTTGACATGAGCTGCTTTCTCTAAACAGCTTTGAAAGATCCTTACCAGGCTTTTTCTTTTGACATACTGTATGTTTGGGGGATTACTAGTCCCTCAACCATTATTTTCCACCTTCCTTAAAGTATTTCTGATATACTAGGATAATTTAAGGTTCAGTGAGGATGACAAAACATAAGCATGACTCTGAACTTTGTGATGAGGGATCTTAGACTGGTAAGTAGAGATCTTACATCCAGTACCTTCTTTAAAGGATTGCATAAAATATATACACATCCTTGGCATGAGTGCAGGATGCTGAAATTGCTGTGCATGATCAAGAAATGCAGTTTTATGTAGTAACTGCCAAGAACAAAAGTCATGGATGTTTCTGCTTTCCTTGAACATGCCCTCATTCTCTGTGACTGAAATGTGCTTCCTATAAAACCTCCAATCCCCTCACATAGCACTGTAAGGATTTAAGAAAACAAATAAAACAAACAACAAAAAACCCAAACACATATGAGTGGGCTTTTTTGGTTGTTTTTTAGATATTCTCAGTGAAGGCCAGGAGAACTGAAGGAGCCTGGCTGTTGTGTCTTCAACACAGGCTGATAACTCAGGCCTTTGGTAGCCTTTAAGGGCATGCAAACAGCCTGTCAGCAGACAGTGGTGGCAACCAGCAGTGAACTTTGACATCTCATTGACACATGAGACTCTTCTGGGTTAAAGGGACTCTGACCTCACTGCTGTCAAGGGTAAAATCCTTCTTGACTTCAGCTGGGCCAGGATTTCCCACATAATTTCAGTGCTGAAAGCCATTGCTGTGCATGGCTCGTACCTCTGTGTGCACAACACTGTGGTGAGGGCTCTAGGCTAAAACTCAGGGGATGCAAGGTCAGTTCCCAGCTCTGCAAATAATTTCCCCCTACAAATGGTTTCCACTGTAATGTCTGGCAAGGCACTTTATCTATGCTGTGTTTTCTCCCATTTTCTCATAGCTTATCTGTCCTCATAAATTCTCTAGAGAGTCTTTGTGAACATGCACATCTTTTAATATTTTGTCTCTTCTTTTGGTTGCATTTTTTATTTGTAATGCAACTAATGTTTATTTAAAATTCAGCTTTACTAAATCATCCATGCCAATGACATAATACCTTAACAGCTTGTATTTTCAGGTCACCAAAGGGTCTTGCAATCATTACCTGTGCACTCCACCCAACTTTAGACATTCAGCCTGAACAGGTAGGCTTGAGAAAGCCAAACCAAGTAACAATTGCCTCAGCTCTCTTGAGTCATATGAAGCCACTTGGATGTCTCTTAACCTGGCTTCTCCTGTGGTTTTGCTACCACCATGTGAAGATATTAGTGTTTTACTTGAGACCTCTCTAAGCTTCACAAATACAAGCTAACCAATACACATACATATATGTCTTTTAAGATTCATGTTTGATTGAACCTCTTCCCAAACATAGCTGCTTGTGGAATAAGGAGATCAAGGTTCACACAGCATCAAGTTAGCAGATGCCAACAATCCAGTTTCAGGGGTTGCCTGTATAGCAAGATTAAATTACAGGTTGAAGAGGAAAAAAAAAAAAAAAGTCACAGATAATCAAGTCACTGTATCTATCCCAGGGTGCAGTGAGGGTCTCACAGACACATCTCAAGATAGGTTCTTCACTTTTTGAATACAGATGAAATTGGACATATTTTTCCTACCGGGAAAGTCAAAGAAAAGGTGTCCCTTGCTGTTCTCTGCTGATACTTACTGAATGCTTGCTTTCCCCTGCTAGTCTAAATGCTTCCATTAGTTTCAGCATGAAGAGCAATCCTGAAGACAACAATGAAATCTGAGCTACAGAGACAGCAGGAATTCTTTGCAAGCTGTGCGAGGTCCAGAAGTGATACTTAAACAAAACATCACGTTTTGCAGGAGAACACTCCATGCTGATCACTTATGAACTAGATCCCCTCCCCTTTCCTTCAGAGGGAAGACAGTGTTCATCTTGAGGGGAAGATGAACTCCTTATTCTAAGGAGTACACAGAGAGCTAAACCTCAGGAAAAAAAATAAAACAAAAGAAAGAAAGAAAGAAAGAAAGAAATCAGCACTTTGAGAAGATTTGCTGTGTTAAAAGAACAGATGGAGCCATCTGAGAAGGAATGAGAAGCAGGAGGGAGTGAGATGAGGAGAAGGTGATTATTCATACATCCTGATTTCAATCATCTAGTTCAGGTATCATATAGGCGTCTGAGACAGCAAGATTCCTGCAGAAGTCCCTTTGGAGTCTATTTTTTACTAGTTCAGAGGAAGTGGCTTCCTAGTTTAGTATAGTTAGGCCATGTGAATGTCTCCCAGACAAATTACCTTTTATTAACATCAACAGAAAGTTTTTATTGTCTGTGATGCTTACTTGCATCATAAATCCAAGTAACAATAGTGGGTTTAAGAAAAGAAGAATAAAATACAATAATGTGCCACCTAATAATGGCCTAGGAACTTCTGTGTAACTTCAAGCATACTTATGATCCCCTTTTTATACAACCTTTTGGAATACAGAAGACATTTGCACTTTTGCAGGCCTCTTCCAAAGACATAAAAGTTAAGTTGAGATACTGAAAGGTGAGTAATCTTGAAAACAGCTCTGAATAATCAGAGTTAGATGATCTGTACGCTATCTGTTTTGTCCTTTGGCTGTTTCCTCATTTCAGCCTGAGCTGAAATTTTTCTTACAGCTTAAACATAGATGAGCTGACCAGGCAGGCTGGAGAGCCAGCAGCGAGTACTGAGTGTGCTTGGGTATCCAAGCTTGTGTCCTGAGATGGATGGTATTGATGGTGTAGGCTGAAAGATAATGTTTTTTTGGTGTGTAAGTCTGACCTGAGAAGGGACTAAAATCCTCACGGATCAGGCACTGCAGAGGTACCAATGGAAACTCTAGTGCCATGGTCAGGAAAGACCTGCCAGAGCAGCTCTCTCTCTGGTGCACTGAAATGTTGGGACTTGGAAGGAGTGGGAGGGTGTCCCAAGCTCTCTAGCTCCAAACATTTCTGTTTTCCAGTGAGGAAGCACAGATTTTGCCTGAGTTGTTTTGTTAAGAGCAGAAGCTTTTCCCCCACTGCCAGTCCCACAGGATTTAATTGTGGTCTCATATACTTGTCTCTTCTCTACCCCATTCTTTCTGTCAGCAGTTACTCCTCAAATCAGACCAAGTCTAATTTTTCAAAATCAGTTTGCTAGTGGATACTTGTTGCCATGAAATCCTTCAGGATCAGAAAGGGTATTTGATCCGTGCCCTCCACTTTCTCCTCGGTTCATTGGATGTTTCTAACTCCTACTCCCCACTGAATAAACTGTTCCAATGTGTTACTGCCTTTGGGACAACTGTGAGGGTCTTGCTGTTTTGTTACTGTCAGGTAAGCTCCCAGGTTTGAGCCCTGTCTCAGTGGCACGGTTAAGAAAAAGGATATGTTGGATATAGGTTAGAGTATCACAGCTTTATATCAATTAAGACATGACTATTTCTTTTTAAAAATGCAAAAATTTTGTGTGGGAGTTTACTGCACCAACATGAAATCAAAAGGAGCATTTACAAGAGCAATTTACTACTTCAAGCATCTTGCAAAAATATGGCAGTAAAGATAAAAAAAAAGAGACTAATCCAAGATGGTGCAATAGCTTTCATCATCCAGTCTCGTAAACGTCCAGTTCCTCTCTCCTTTCAGACCATGTTTATTTTCATATACATTCCTTTAAATTGTAATGTTGCTCTTTTCTTTAACATGACTAATTGTTTTATGCTACCCTTGTGAGCCCGCTTTTCATCATTCCATGTGTTAATACTGTGTGACTCAGTTGATGTGGCTATTCCATCCAGTAAAGAAGGGGAGGTGTTGTAATACATTTCTAAGGCATGTGGATATTTCCATCAGATTCCACCCATTCCCTGTGTATCCCAGTTTTTCCTAGTGCAGAAGTATATTTTTGGCTTGGCTTCACTTTTTGAGGCTTGCATTTTCTCCTTGACTTGTACCAGAGATTTGGCTCTTTGAACTAGAGGAAATAATTTAATGGACAGCAATCATGTTCCTGGGCCTCTGTCTGCACATTAGGTGTTCCACATAGTTTAAAAGTGAGCTGAGTATTTTCATGCTAGTTGCAGCTAAATGTTTAAGAACTGCTGTGATAAAATTATCCTCAGCCCAGTGCATGAAGCAGGATGTAGCTCTGGTCTCCCAGGTTCAGTCTGGAGGGTAAGTGACCTTCTGAGTAATCACTTTCTTGCTCAACAATCTTTAATTTCATAGAATCGTAGAAGGGTTAAGGTTGGAAGGGACCTTAAAGATTATATAGTTCCAGCCTCCTTGCCATGAGCAGGGACACCTCCCACCAGACCAGGCTGCACAAGCCCCATCCAACCTGCCCTTCAACACTGCCAGGGATGGGGCAGCCACAGCTTCCCTGGGCAACCTATTCCAGTGCCTTCCTACCCTCATGGGGAAGAATTTCTTCCTCATGTCTGACCTAAATCTCCCCTCTCTCAGCTTAAAACCATCACCCCTTGTCCTGTCACTGCCCTCTCTGGTGAAAAGCCCCTCCCCAGCTTTCCTGGAGCCCCTTCAGGCACTGGAAGGTGCTATAAAGTGCCTCAACTCCTTCATCCTGTCTCCAGAGCAGAGCTACTCCAGCCCTCTGATCTTCATGACCCTTCTCTGGACTCTCTCCAACAGCTCCATGTCCCTCCTGTGCTGAGGGCACCAGAGCATGACCCAGCTTGCCAGGTGAGGTCTCAGCAGAGCAGAGGGGCAGGATCCCCTCCCTGGCCCTGCTGCCCACACTTCTGTTGATGCAGCCCAGGACACAGTTGCCCCTCCGGGCTCCAGCCCTCACTGGGAGCTCATGTCCAGCTTCTCATCTATTGCCATACCCAAGTCCTTTTCCTTTTCCTAAATTAGAAAATCTGTCAGGACCAGCAAGTGTTTTGGGCCCATCACTAGGAATTTTTCACCTAGTCATGCTTCCTGGCCTGTTCTGGGTGTATGCTGCTGGGATTGCAAATCTCTGCCTCTCATCTGCCCCGGCCAGTTAAGGCCATTACCAGTTAAAAAAGGTAGTATGTAATTTTCACTGAAATACCATGAACCAGAAAGCGGGAAAACATATTTTCCCTCTGTGTTCCCAGAAAAATGACACAATTGAGCATAAAGTTGACATCTCTTGTTGAACAGAGAGTTGGCAATCCCCATTAAAAGCAAATATTTCATTCCAAAATACCAGTCTTTGGATTATGCTTCTTCTGTTTAAAAGAGAAAAACACAAACAAGAACCAAAACAAACCCCAAAGTTTAAGAAGGTATTTTAACTGTCATATTTAATTGTAAAATTCAAATTTTTCTAAATATGCTCCCATCATATCACAAATATGATAAATTGAAAGCAGTTTGCATTCCTCTTGGGCTCTCTCAGTTCCTCAGTGTGATTGCATTTAAACATGGCTTTGCATAGAGTAAGTCAGAAAGATAACTCTGCATGGATGGACATGTGCTTGGGGAATGAAGCAGGAGATTGATCTCTTGGCAGAGTTGTCCATAATTCCAAAGTGAATGCTTTTAATTCATGCATATATTTGTGTTTAAGTGTATGTATATCTCTACAACTATGTCTAAATGTATATACATATTAAGCAGAATACAGTAGCCTAAGAAATAAAATTATGCATTGGGATGAACACTGAAGTTATGTGTTATCTTAACAGGACTCTGCAGGAAGTACATTTTAATCACTATTTTTCAGGGCTGTGTATTTCACATGCAGCATTCAAAGGATATCACAAGATTTTAGTAAGAAATTTCAGTGTTTTTATTGCATTCATATGGGAAGCATAACTTCACATTCCTACATGTTTACTTCCCTTACCATAATACCCCAGTTGTCAGGAAAAAACAGGAAAACACTAAAAGAAAAGCAGTTTCAAGGACTGAACCCCCTAGGGGTATTCTCAGATCCGTGACATTCTTTCTTCTGGGGGCTTCTCTGAGGGATGTGGAGGCTCATTGCCTGCCCACAGCACTGGCAGGAAAACCCACACCTTGAACAGGATGACCTCAAACAAGCTACTGAGTTTTCTGCCCCCTTTTTCAGACCTTTTTCTGCTGGGGCCAGAGCTGCATTGTGTGAGCATGAAAGGTTTCATGGTGCTTTTCAAAAGGGATCCAGCCCTGCACTCCTTAACAGCAGCCTGCTTTGCCTCAGGATTCAAAGACAGTAGGACCTGACCTCAAAACAAGACTTCTCCCCAGTGCTGATGAGAATTTTCTTTCCCTTGTCCCTGACATTTTACATTCCATGTACTCGACAGTTCCCCCTCTTCCCTACAACCCTGAAGGAGATTCCATTTTATGTCTGTTTTTCACTTTCAGTTTTCCCAGCATTATGGGTTCATTCTTAGGCGCTTCATAATAATTACACTGGATCTGACTCTCAGCTACATTAAGGCCTCTTCACATTCAGTTTATAGGTCTCCTTTGGACTGCTGGAATAATAGGAGTGGATCCCAGTGTAAATGAAAACCATCCCCTCATTTTTATATTTTCCTTCAAAGAGCCATGTTGGTTCCACTACACAAAGTAAAACAGAACAACCATGACAAAAAATATAATGCATCTGTCTCCTTCTCTTAGGAAGGAATGTCCTGAGAACTGGTGCTACCAATGTTTTATTATCTTTTACAGAACAGATCTTAGAACCATTTACTGGATACAATAGAGCATCATTAAAAAATTAAACTAAACAACAGTTGTCCAAATAAATACCCAAAGTACAGTTTGTGATCCATTACCTCATTTTTATTGCATTTATCCACTTTATTGCTGCTTTGCAGTTCAGTAATTTGTGGTGGGTTTTCCAGTCATTAGTGACAATTAACAAAAATGAACCACAAAAAGAGTAGAACAACAAAAAGGGAAATTGTTTTTAAAATGTCTTATACAAAAGAATGCTTGCGGGTCCTGATCAAAGCATTTGGTCTATTACTAACAACCCATGTTTTTAGAATACTGGTGTCCTTTAGATGTGATAAAATTACTGTGCATGATCAACACCAGGAAAAGAAAGCAAGCAAGAAAAGCAGATATCACAGAGGTTCTTTGGCTTTGCAATAGGAAGAGATTTCTGTTAGAAACATTTCTACATTTTTCAGTGAAAAATTGAGTGGTTTTGTCTAAGACATAATTTGTTCCTTAAAGAAATTTCCTTTTTATTAAAATAAAAAATTAAAAAAAAGTAGAAAATCCCAAAAGTATTCTTTTGAAAACAAAGATGTTATTTCAAAGGGGTCATTGTGTCTCTTGCAAAAGGAGGTCCTGGTTATCTGATATTGCCCATGTTCTTTAGTGGTATTTGGTTGAAATAAGAGAATCACAGAATTATTGAGGCTGGCAAAGACCTCTGAGATCACCAAGCCCAGCCTATGACCAACACCCCCACATCTCCAGACCAGGGCACTAAGTGCCACCTCCAGCCTTTCCTTGGACACCTCCAGGGTCGGTGCCTCCACCACTTCCCTGGGCAGCCCATCCCAATGTCTGATTGCCCTTTCCATGAGGAAGTGCTTCCTGATCTCCAACCTAAACCTCCCCTGGAGCAGCTTCAGGCCAGGCCCTCTTGTCCTGTCACTGGTTGCCTGGAAAAAGAGCCCAACCCCACCTGGCTACACCCTCCCTTCAGGTGGTTGGAGAGAGTGAGAAGGTCCCCCCTGAGTCTCCCCTTCTCCAGGCTGAACAACCCCAGCTCCCCCAGCCCATCCCTGTCAGACTTTCCCTCCAGTCCCTTCCCCAGCCTCGCTGTCTCCTCTGGACCTGCCCCAGCACCCCCAGACCCTTCTGGCAGTGAGGGGCCCAGAGCTGCCCCAGGACTGGAGCTGAGGCCTCCCCAGTGCTGGGCGCAGGGGGAATCACATCCCTGCTCCTGCTGGACACACCATTCCTGACACAAGCCAGGATGCCCTGAGCCTTGGGGCCACCTGGGCACCCTGCTGGCTCCTGTGCAACCAGTTGTCACCCAGTGCTCCCAGGTCCCTCTGCTGGGCTGCTCTCCAGCCACTCTCCCAGAAAGCCTCATGTCCAGGTGTGCCAGCAATATACCCTGCCTTCAGCAGCATGGGGAGAGCTGCCCTGGGGGAGTCCTAGATAGTTCAAATGCTCTGAAACTGTGAGGAAAAAGAAGATTCTTGTATGTTAGACAATTTTTTGGTAATATTTCCACAACAGATATTTCCATGAAAATCTAGTATTTCACTGAAAAAGTAAAACTTTCTATTAAAAGTAATCAAAATTATGTATTTTTTTAATGTGTACATTGGTTTTCATTTTAACACACACCCATTTTCCAGCCATCCTGCTTCTACCTATCAGTAAGAAATGAATTGCTATTCTTAGTAAGGAATTAATTGAGGAAAAGACCAAATGGCTGGAGGACTAGATTTTAAGGCTAAACCTTGGAAATTCTTTTTGGTTTTTTTGGTTTGTTGTTTTTTTTTTTGTGAAGATCAACAATGAACTTTGAAATTTTTACTTACTCCTGGAGCCTGGAAAAAATCAAGAAGTTTTTTTGGTAGTTTTTAACAAGATGTATGTACTAGATTGATCCCACTTCAGGTGTGCAGTTGTGTCATTTAAATAAGAACCAAGGTTTATTTTGTTTCCAGTGGCAAGTGATGTATTTGTCTAGAAGGCTGTTCAGTTTCAGGTGTTGATCCAGTGTTTGCAGATCTCTGTCTCTTTTCTATTGATATCTAAGTTGGGTGTGTCCTGCAAGTGCCTAAAGACAAGTGTGCAGAATATCCATGAGCATTACATCAGGAACACAGTTTCTAGAACTGAGAAAACAGGTTTTATCAACCATTCTGCTACTACTCCAAAGCAGAATGTTCCACACATGATTTGTTTGTTTTCTAATGATTAATGCACTCTGGCAACTAAGAGCAAGAACTTTGTACCACAAACTTCATGCCATTAGAAAATGAAAAAAATCCACTCAGACAGGTGTCTGCTGCATATGTGTAAATCACGTGTGCATGAGCAACAGATCTGATGAACACAAGACATGTTGGAATAAAGGTGATCAGCCCAGCAGGAAATGGGCACCTTGGGGACCACTCATCTGCCATTTGTAGTCATTTCAGAGAGGTGAGACTCAACCATCTCCAGCCCTACAGATGGTACTATATAGCTTCATGGAGATGATTAGGAAAACTCACTGAAAGAATATGCATTACTTACTTGCAGTACATATGGTTTTGCAAGTTTACAGTTTATGCTGTCATATATGGCATTGTCTTTTTTTAAATTGTTCTATTTTTGTCTTCAATGATGCATTCACTTTAATTACAGAGTAGTATCCCTTTTCAGTTAGAAAAGTAGCTAAACGAACTTGTGAAAAAATGAAAGGACTGGAAAACTAGAGATGAATTCAGTTGTTCTCTTTTTAATCTCTGGAGCTCACTTTCTCTGTCTGTAAAACCAAAGTAGTGCTTTTCCTTCTGTATATTCTCCCATCACAAAAAGGATAAGAAAAAGAATTAATCACTTACAAACTATTTTATTTCTCTTACTGTCTGTGTCACTGGAGTGCATTCTGATAAGCCTAATATATTTTAGCTTAATTGTTAGCTTCTATTAATAAACTGAACGGAGTTAAGGTCAGTCACTGTCTCTGGGATCAAGTGTTTTGCCCACAATTCTTTAAATATTTTAGCCTCCACAAGAGGATGACTGCATACTGCTGTTTATTGGGAATAATCCCTGGTACAAGCTAGACTGTAAACTCTCCAAGACTCATTCAGGAGAGATTTAGTTTGCTTGGGCTGTTCAAACTACTCAAAAGGAGAGATGATCAAGATGCAGCTCCACTAACTGCACTTATGCTTTGATACTGTTCAATGTATAGTATAAATAAAGAAAACAGGAAAGGATGGGGTAGGATAGGATGGGGTAGGATACTTATTATAGGAGCCTTGTGGATCACCCATTATTTACCCATACTCATCTTGCTAGAAGGCACAAATCCCTGCAGAGTTCCTTAGAGCTTCAGAGAATTACTGATAAGGAAGAAAAGGTACATGATGTGTATAAAAGGGCTTTTTTTTCCTGCAGTAGTGATTGCTGCTGCTGAGAAAGCAAAGTTTGCTGTCAGAGATTTCTGTGCTCACATGAAAATGCGAACACAGGTGCCTTAATACTTGAGCTGGGATAAGTTTTACATAGCTGTAAAATGAGCTTCAGCTTTTAAGTTACTGTCTTTTTCTTTACAATAATAATCTCTTCACTTTTACAAGCTCTATATTATTTTTAGGTAAGAAAACACTATAAAGTTCATGTTTTATTGTTCCTTGCAGTTATATAAATTACATTTGGCCAAAATAAATGTAATACCTACTGTGCGAACTGAGAACCCAGAATGTTGATTTTCCTCAACTTATAAACAATGTGAAGATATGTTATACTGGGTCACAATTTTCCACTGTACAGCAAAATATATAACTCACTTTTAATAACAAAACTGCATATATCATTAAAGTTTCCTACTCCATGGAGCACATATTGTGTTTCTCTGCACAGCAAGGGATATCCTTTCTGTGTACCACAATTTCTAAAATATTGTTTGACTGAATGAAAAATATTTTAGTGATTCATTAGTAAAACAGCTGTCATTTTGAAAAATTATTCAAATTAGCCTGTATTTTTATTAGTAGTATTGAATTCTTTTTTTGCAGGCTCTTATTTTTCTTCTTTGTAGGTATAATGTTGCAGCACATGTTTGTACCTCTTTCATCTTCTCCTTGCTATGGTTTTTGGAAAGGGAACTTTGGAGAGTTATTTGTTATTTTTATTTCTCTGGTGGCTGTCGGAAGTTAGAGGTACCTCCTAAAACTGACCATGCCTGGTTAGTAAATCCATGATGTTCATTACAAAACTTTGCTTCGTTAAGTTTCTAATGATGGGTTTTCCAAACCATACTTTCCCAAAAGAATATTGACAGGATTTTCTAAAGCACTCAGCTCTGACCTAACACTGCCACTGTTCATCTCCATGGTAAAATACCCCATGGTGTCAGTGGAATGACTTAGCCAAGTACTGAACGTTTTTTAATATCTTCCCTTAGAATTGCTACCTAAGTATGTCATAAAACTTCATCACAATCCTTCATCAAACCATGAAACCTCTGTCTACAAATCCCTGAAATCATTAAAGGTCTCAGAGAAGAAATGGTCATTGCAGAGTGCCTGGAAGGTTAAGAAAGTCCTGCTTCAAGAGGAGAAGAAAGAAAACTTGAGAATCCTGTTCTCTTCCTAAAAACATGCTTGCAGCAGCTAAGTGGTATGAAGAAGGTCCACCACAGAATCACAGAAAAATTTAGGTTGACAGGACCTCTGGAGGACACAAATCCAACCTCCTGCTCAAAGGCTTGCTGACTTCAGAGTTAGACTACATTTCTAAGGCCTTATCTCACCAGGCTTCAAAAATCTCCAAGGATGGAAATTCCATTTCCTCTCTGGGCAGCCTCTTCCAGACCTTAAGTCCTCCTGTGAATAGTTTTTTTCTGCAATTCCTAGAGTTTTCTTTGTGTCACTTTTAATGACTGCTTCATTTCCTTTAACTGTAACCCCTAACTTGAGCACATAGAGAAGAACAAGGAAATTACAGAGTTCCTCAAATAAACACCAAAATATTTAGGGCATAAAAGCTTAGTAGCAACATATAACAAGACTGTATCAGTGCCAAATGTAATGTCTAAAGTGTTGACAGTAAACTGACTGCACAATATAGCCTTCGACAATGCATTTGGCAGTTGTGTGACCATCTGTGTGCAGCTCAAAAAACTTGGAGCTGCTGTATTAGTATGGGAATCATCTCCCAAGATGACATGGCCCAGATTTAATAATCCCGGAAGGTTAGAACTGGACCCCTTTGCTTTCTAAGCTCCTGCTGCAATAGAGGAGCCCAGGTATGGCTTGATCCAGTCCTGCACGTGTCACAACTCAGACTGGGCAGCACAGGGAGATGAGAACTGAAACCCCTTGCTTTCTAGACTTCCTTCAGAGAGGAACCAGGTGAGGCTGGGCCCAAAATCCTTCTCTCAGACCTGGTCTTTTCCCAGAGAGAGTTAATGTATCACGGTCCGAGTAACAGCTTGATTGTCCAATACCCCTTGATCAGCTTAAGGTGCAGCAACACATAAGGTCTGCTTATAACAAATAACACATTTATTACACTAGTAGGAGTTAATATTGAGCAACCTAAACAAAACCACCTGCATATATATATATATATATAAAGTAAGGAAAAGGGGATGAGAAGAAAAAAGGTTAAAGGGGGGCAGAGGGGGGAGACAAGGGAGAAAGAGAGAGATGACGAGGACAGGAAAATCACCAGTCCAGGGTCCAGCGTCGTTGGTCCAGCCAACAGGGGAGGGTCAGTGTTAATTGTCAGTGTTGATGGAACCCCCAAGCCCACCATTGCAACCCCCTATTTTATAGGCCTAGAATCTTGATTTCGCAACAAGTACCTGTGATTGAGCCATACATGTGTGAGCAGCTGGAGTGGACCTGCCCCCTCTGCCCCTAGATCACTGTAGTTATCTCAGTCGTTGTTGTCCTTATCTCATCTCTGCAGGCCCGAGGCCTATACAGGCCATCCCTGCAGTTTCCATCCTCCCAGGCAGGCCTTTTGGGATGCATATGAGCAGCAGCTACAATGGAGTTTCGATACCATTTCCCAAAGTAGGACCGGAGGGCTGGTCCCTCACACAAGACTTCAGTCTAAAAGCTGAATGGCTTATCTAAATTAGGCATTGAAGATCCCCCTTGGTAGGAACTGAGGAGAGAAAGAGAAAGAGAATGTCACTTAATTTTGGGAACAGATTAACATTTTGTGTTACATGCCTGTCAAAATACAATATCTGGATCTGGCAAACAGCTAATTTTACAGGTTCGGCTCAGTGTTGAGATGAATTCAACACAGGGAAAAAAGAAACAACAACAAAAAAGGCAAGCAAGAAAGGGAATAGATGACCTGAGATACACATCTATATGTCAAATATCTACTGTGGAGCCTCCAAATACAACCTAGGTTATCCTGTCACTCCACCCAACCGTGTAATGAGGATCGTGGTCTTTGAGAAGCTACCACCTGACAACTATCTTGCTGATAGATCTTCTGCTGTCCAGCAGCAAATACTTTCTCAAGCTGGTGAGCTGGTGCCTTCTCAGCAGAACCCTGTCCATCCTTCTGTCATAGCCCTTTCCTGTCCGTGGACCCACTGCTTTTTCCCATGACTTTTATAATATGTCTTGGTCCATAAATTCTCAGCTCAAGGAGCTCTGAATAGGAAGGACAAGGCCAAAGAAGACAGGAAGTTAAATGCAACATGTCAGCTTGTTTCATAAGAATTGGGTAGTTGTGCAAGTTGTGTAAATAAGGACAATGACACTTGTGCAGATGTAGGGGAAAAATGTTTACCTGGGTTACTGTAAGGGAAGATAAATATTTCCATTAAAATAAAAGAAATATAGATAGTTTGTCATTTCAAAGGTTTCTTTGTTGGTTTTTTTTTTTTCAAGTTCTGTGAACTGTGGCATTAATGGCCACCTAGTCAGTTTGGCTATTTTGGCAAAGGTTCTGCTAGCATCCTAAAGGCAACAGATGCAGGGGCTGATGTCCACAGTGCACAGAGCTGCCACTGTCTGGCTTGGATTGCTGATGTTCCTGCTAGAGGGCACACCATCATAGATGTGGTTTGTTGGAAGGGACCTTAAAGATCATCTCATTCCAACCCCTTTACATGGGCAGGGACGTCTCCCACTAGACCAGTTTGCTTCAAGCCCATCCAACTTGTATCATCTTGTGCAGGGTGAAAAAAAACAACCCACAAAACCCAAACCTAACCTAGACACACACATCATTTTTGGCTCCAGGGGAATTAACTAGTTTACTTTAAAAGAGAGGCTGGGAGCTAACACATGTAATGAAGTGTTAATGGGAGTTGAGGAGCAGAGAGAGGAGCTAAGGTATTCAGTGACATCAGTTCTTAGTGACTCACACATGTAATCATAAAGGTAGGACAAGGCTGGAAGTGGAGTGAATGTCTCATAAGAATACATAGAAATATTATTGTTGTGAGAAAACTTTCCCATGTATATTATCCATCTGTTAGTGCAATTCTTATGGAGATGAGAAGAAATAGCATATGTAGGTCATGAAACATCAATTTGAGATGAGTTAATGTATAATAGTTAGCAAAGGTAATACAAAAGATGGAAAAATGCAGGGATCAATCCTACAAGATCCTTCTTGCAGGAAAAAGATAGTGGGGGAAATGCATTCCCTGGCTGACCTATGAAGTACCTAGAGCCAAAGAGAAATTTGGGACCTAGGTGAAATATCATTTGCTTCTCTCCATTATTAAGTGTTTTTCTTATATGAAATAGAAAAACACTAATGAACCTGATTCCCTACTGTCCCTCAGCAAGTATATATATATATTTAATTTTAAAAGTTTAATTTTATTCTTTCTTGGCACAGGTGTGAGCCATATTTGAGGAACCAGAGAGGAGAAAATCACTTAAAAGTGATTCTTTTTCATGCTTGTCTCTTCTGGTTTGATATCTAAATGGTGGAATTAGTCTTCAGTCTAGTAGTAGGAGAGCTTGGGAAATGTACAACATAAGGACAGTTTGCTGTAGATATTCTACAAAGCTCAGCTGAGCTACATCTGTCCCCCTAGGAGCTTTCCTCCCTGCTGAGGAGAAAAATTAAAGGAAATGCTTGTGTTTCTTGAATTACTTTGGATTACAGCAATTTGCTGCTTTCTAAAAATGAAAGATTTTCCTCTGTGTGTTGGGATTTTACTTCATCTATTCATCATAATCACAAAGTGAGTAGAAAAGGAAACATTTCCCCTTTTTTAGCATTGTGGTTTTCAGAAGGGAAGATAATTTCCTATTTAGTAAATTATTATTTTTTGGCACAACATTTCCCTTTAGTCCCCAAACATGGCAGGATTGATACAACGTGGGGGAGATGATGATTTACTGAAAGACCTTTCAGTGCTCACAAAGCTGTAGCAGAGTAACCAAGCTGGGAAGAAATCTCTGGATCAGCTGCTTGTCCTCTCCTACCCAAAGCAGGATCCACCCCAACCCAACAGTCTCTTAGGGAAGCTATGAAACGATTTTGGGGTCTTTTGATTAATTACTGCTTTTGTACATCTACATTGCACATTCAGTAAACACATGCAATCTCTGAACACCTTTAGTTGCTATACAAGGATTGTCTTGCAGCTGGATGGAGGAAGCTCTGAAGAATACTTGTGAACTCCATGGGGTCTGCCAAGACAAGGGCAGGCTGAGGAGCTTCAGTTATGAACTCTTCAGAGTATGAAAATCTAGTAGTATGTGTGACAAGTGGTCAGTGTATTTAAAACCACTGCACAATAAAATATTGCAAGGAATAATACTCAGTGCTAACATGGGATGCATTCAGCACATAAACATGCTTTAACCCAACTTAATGTTTTAGTGTTTTGTCTCTGTAGTAAAGCTGTAGTAAGGTCTAGTTTGGGGGATCATAGCCAGGTCTCTCCTATTGCACAGATTTTCCCAGGCTTTTCAGCTAAAAGTTAGGCTATCCTCTCAGGATGAGCTATTCTGATATTCAGCAAGTGATCAGCCTGAATTCTTTGCCAATTTGAATCTGTTTACTTTTTACTCCAATATTATCATTTATCGTAAGTTCTTCTATTCATACATCTTTGTAGGCAGATGTAATTTCTATTTTCAGCCTTGAATTCATCAAGTTCCATGAGTAGTATTTAATGGGTTTTACTATTCCTCTGGTACCCCAGCACCATGTGGCTTCAGGGCTGGCACTTCTACAGGGCTGTATCTTTGTTATAATCCGGGCCAAATTCATATAAGTCAAGGCTCATATGAGTCCTTTGTCGAAAAAAATAATGGTACTGGGGGCACTGCAACAAAAAAGTGGCAGAACCAACAGGTCTCAGATCTTTAACAAGGAGTTTTGTAACAACATCCCAGTGGGGAGCTGCTGTAGTGGGAATGAGGAGACTTAAGGAAATAACTGTTCCACTTCTGTCTGTAGTTAAAATGCTGGTAGAAAAAATTATTGAGGAAGAGAGACAACGGTACTAATGGGAGCTTGTCTTGGCACCCAGCTCAAAGAGAGCTACAGATGACAGGTTGAAAATGCCAAAATTCATACTATCTAGTTTTGCTCTGAAAAAGCTTGGTGCCTTCCACAGAGACGTTGTACAGCCTCGCTATGTAGCATCAGCCTGTCCAGACATTTGTTCGATAGAGTTTTTGGAGAGGGCTGATTGTAGGCTTCCCACAATGATAAAGGGGTGGGAAGGAGTTTCAGAAGGCAGCTGGCTGGCTCAGTGCATGTGGAAATGATTACTTTAATGGTGCTTTTATTTTATGGAATTATTAACGATGCTGGGGGGGAGGCTGGATGCCTTGGAAAGGCGTCTTTTCAAATTATCGTAAATGTAAATGAAGAAATTAAATAAATCCATATATTTGTCATCTCCCTTACCAGATCAGATAGCACCACAGTAGACAAAGCCACACCAATTACAGCTTAGACACACGATCAAGTTGCTGCTACTTAACTAGCATCATGCATCCACTGAGCTGTGGCATAAGCAGTAACCACAGCTCCACCCCCCGTAACTCATACCTTCACCACAACCATGGTGGGGAGCTGCAGGCAGCAGAAGGGAGGTCCACCCTGACTGCAGGATGATGGCTTTTCCCTGCAGCCTCTTGCTGCTACAGCCCTGCCTGAGCTCCCTCTTCTCCACCTGCTTCTCTCCTGCTTCTTCTTCCTGCTTGTGTACTGGCTTGATGGGACTCACAAAGAGTTGCTGCTGTCCCTCCAAGACAAGAAGCAGGTTAAGCTGAGGTATTTCTTATACTGTGCCATGTTGCCTCGAAATGCAGTGCAGGTGCTGGCCAGGTTTTTTGTCTTTAGAGACTATCCTCTGGATAACCTGTCAAGGAGTATCCTGTACTGACAATACTTTAGCTTGGACTTCTATCCTTTCCAGTTCTGCCCCATGCGTCTCCATTTAGCAAGGGATGCTGAGTTTAAACAAGCTCTGTAGGCCAAGTTCTCATGCCACAGTTTTTGGACAAGACTAAATTTGACACACAGACAGTAGAAAGGGGTCTTAAATATAGCATCAGGCTGCATAAGATATATCCTGATTTTCAAGCCTAAACCAGGATGAAGCTTCAGGTTCTAGTGTTAGAAATCAAAAGAAAAAATAAAAAAAGGGAAGGGAAATTTTGGTTGGAAAGAAAGTATTAGTTAATTCAACATTCACTGAAACAAAACCCCTTTTCTATGCTAGTCAGAATCCATCTTTCTTGATGAAAACAAGACCAGATTAACAAATCCCACAAAAATAACCACCTCAAATGAGACTTGCACTGGGGTTACATCACCACCAAACACAGCTGTTTGAAAGAAATCCTTTAAAAAAAAAATAATGCCAATGTGCATTCAGTGACCAACAATTTTAATCCAGAAAGGAAAGAAGCACTTTCCCTTTACACAGACATAATTTCTTTTATAAAGTGGAGTTCATAAATGAAAACGAATTTATTTTAATCACAGAATAAACAAATGAGGATAAAAAGGATGGCACTTTTTTTCCAACTTTCTTTTCTGTTTTCTGACCTCCAGCTCTTTCTGTTCAGGCACAGTTTTATTCACAGCATGCACAACCCTTCTCATCTGTATTCATCCTGCAGAGATGAAGATGACCTCAGCTACTAGAAGAAAGTAAGAAAGTTTCCTGCAAGGCAGATTATTCATTTCTTCACTTGACAGGGTTCCTTGCAGCTTGGTTCTGAAGCAGAAGGCCATGGCCAGCAGCAAGCCCCTTTGCCCTGTACAGAAGAACCCAGTTTTTAATTTCCACCCTTGGCAGATTTGTTTTAGCACTGTGGGAAAAATTTAATGGGAAGAGCTGACCGTGTGAAAGCACCTCAGAAGTTATTCTTACCCCTCAAACTTTGCAGCAGAAAAACAAGTCTTATTTTCCAAACCCAGCAAAGCTGTTCTTGATGAGCAGGAATAGAAACAAAGGGGTTAAATCTCCCCAGTACAACTCAAGGAGTTTCCACACTTTGATTAAAGTTGATTCTTCCTTTTTTACTGCAGAATGAAAGGTGTTATATTTCTCGTTGTGTCTGGAGTCCCTGATTTTACCAAAAATTCTCTTGGTGTCTTGGTTTTTATGAAATGTGTGCCCTTGGAAATGAGCAATGATGTGAGATTCCCAGTTACACTTGAAATAAATTAACTTTCTAGACATTCTGATGGCACAGAAAGCTTTGATTGGGTAACCTGCACACTCTGTGATGGCTCAGAAACTAAGAGACAATACAAAATAACCCAGAACGTATTAATTTCTGTTTACTTGCATTTTATTTTTCTGCTTCTTACCATTTTGGTGGGGATTTCTCATGCTATCCTGACCTGTTGGTTTGTACCTGTCAGTACTGGTTTGAGTTCCTTATCATTATGTCAGTAAAGCAAAAGAAAACACCACCTTCTCTTAATAAGCATAAAGTGCAATAAAATGTTTCACTAGCAAAGAAAATGAATCAAAATACAACTGCTCTGCATTTGCTAGAACACTTAGAGACAAAGGAGCAAGTTATTTCAGAAAGTTTCTGAGATGAATGAAATAATGCAGTTGATGGAAAGTTGAGTGAATTGGAAATCTAGTGACAACAGAAATTCCAGTTGTACTAGAATGCTTTGAAATGATGCTTCATTTCCACCATAAATGCAGTCTATTCTCTAGAAGCTTCAGATGATCACTCAAGATCATCTAGTTCCTTGCAACAGCAGAAACCTTCCACTGGGATCTTGAGTCTCATGAAAGGGAGGGTAGAAAAGTAAGGAGAAAAAAGGAAGAGGAAGGGAATGGAGGGAAGAGTGAGTTTTATTAAGCTACCTTCATGACTGCAGTTTACCTAAACATTCACTGTGTGGGTTCTTAGCAAAATGTACTGAGGCAGAGAATATGGAATTATATTTTATACAGAGTATAATGGTGCTTCAGTGAACAAATGCTTTAAGCTTGCAAAACTGGTTTATTATGATCTCTATCATCAAAGATATCTCTATGTAAAACCTTCATGATCTCTCATCCTTCTTTTTCTTTGGAAGGCTTCCACTTCACAACCCCAAACTCTCTTGAATTTGAATAACATTGTACATTTTCACTGTATTAGAGACCTCTATTGTTTGTATTTGATTATGTACTTTAAAACATTGTGAACTGCCTGAAGCAAGTTGCAAGGATGGATTTATTAAATATTCTTCTTCACTATATTTGATACCGAGGCCATGAATAATGACTTACCCTAGATTTCAGTAACCACCATAATATTTACTGGCAATGACTCCTTGAAATTTGTTGCTATAGTAACTTCATCTTGGGCTAAATCCAGGTCCCAGAGGAGGTGTCTGTTATCAGAAAAGCCACTGCTGGAGCAAGCATCTGTAGCTGCAGTCTTGGAAGATGTGGACCAGGGAATGCACAGGCTGAGTTTTTAAACTACTGTCTCACCCACTCAGGCCACTTGAGACTAGTAGTAAGGCTGCATTGCCCTGTTATAAGCACGTGTTGGAAATCTTTCCTTTTCTCTGTGCTTTCCACAGAAGGTATACATTTTCCACTGCTCCTGCTAGAGAGCAGACCTACCAAGAAAGAAAGAACCCCTCTGCAAAACTCCAGCAGAAGAGTAATACCTCAACCACCACCTTCTTTTACCTCTCTTTCCTTGACTCATTCTTAAAACTACTATGATAGATAGATAGATAGATAGATAGATAGATAGATAGATAGATAAATAAAATATAAATGCTTGGGTTTGTTTCTTAAGATTTCCAGAAAGCTTCACTTAAAAGTTGAAATGGATTAGTTTTTCCCCCCTGCATGCCAAACATGGGGAAAGGTTGCCAGGTGCACGTGGGGGTCTCTTGAGGGTCTTCCACAAATTTGTGGGCAGCCACTAGCTCAATTTCTGGCCAAAGCCAAGTCCTGCAGGAGGGGCTGGATGGAGACACAACTGAGCTGACTTCTTCAGGCCTGAAACTTCTTTCCAACAGCCTGCCTGGGCTTGATGATCAGCTGAACTCTCTGTGTGCAAGTATTCTGAGGTGGGTGGTAAGGAAGACATTGTTCCAGTTTTTTTGATTTAAAAACAAATCACTGGCTATTTTAGCAAAAAGCCATGTTCCCCAAAGGACATGTTGATTTTATGAAGTGGAACTTTCCAGCAGAGAAGATGACTGATTGACTGACTTCCAGATTCATAGGGCTGATGAGGAAAAGGCCAGCACATCTAGCTGTGATGAATGCCTAACAGGGTGTGTACATAGGGGACCTACTTCCCAAATTTCACCCAAATAAAGCCGGTTTTACACCATCATTTCACTCTTGCTATCAGCCTGCAGGTGTCTGAAGGAAGATACATCATTCAATTCCAGTTAAGCAGCCCTGAGAGGGTGACACCAAAGGTGGTCATAGGAGCAAGATCTTTGGATTACACAAGAAAACTTGCCAATCAGAGATCCTTTTTTCTCCACATTTTTCCTTCTTATAGGACTTCTCTCCTCTCCATCCTCCCAAGTAAGCACTTCAGATCATCTTCATCTTTAAATAGCATTGTCCTACAAGTGTAACATGATATAAGTGTTAGCAGGATCTTAAATCTTCAACTTGATATCAGGAAGATTTGGTCTGTGTTGGAAATGTTCCTTCTCCCCTCATGAGCAGGAGTGTTTGCTCTGGTTCCCTAGCTATAACCCAAACTTGGCTTCAAAGGGAGAAAGCTGACCTTCTGTGTAGTTCCTATCCCAGGCTGCCAACTTACCCTGAAGACACCAAAAACAATTTGCAGACAGCTTAGAGTGACAAGTATAACATTCACTTATCAAGTCCAGCAATTTATTTTTACAGTGTTGCAAAATGGCTTGGGCCCAGCTCATTGCACTGGGAGGAACAAATACTGCCACAGCCAGAAGGCACAAAATGTGCAACAATAATCCTTAAGGCAACACACTGTAATTTGCTTTCTTCTGTTTAATGCCATGTCAAACAGAAGGATTTCTACACATTTCAGATGGTGACTGTGTTGCCTTCCCTTGGTTTGAGTTAGGAAAAAAAAATTGATTTACTTCAGAGAGCAGTGATAGATGAAGGATATGACATGCACTGAGCATGCCTAGTTCCTTGCTCATGCCAAAAAATTCCCAGAAGGATAAATCTCGTTTCCTGCCTTACTTCACAGAATTTAACTTTTTAAACAAGTCATGTTCTGTGGTTTGGATTCTGTGTTTATATCAGGGTTTGTTTCCAGGCTCATGGACAATAATAGTACATGGGTCTGAAAAATCTGAACATTTTCATGTGGAGAGAAATCTTGGTGCTTTAATCTACTTTCATTCTTATTATTTGCATTAATTCTTATAAACCAGTCTTCACAGATAAGTTGCAATAAAAGCTGATATTTTCCAGGTATAAGCTGGAAAATATGTGAGCTTGAGCTTTCATGTAAGTCAAACTTATTTCCATGCTTTCAGGCTGTACTTATATATTCATACTGTGGACTTTATTTATTTTAGAAAATATAGGGCTGGAAATTAAGACTTAATTTTAAAAATGTGTTCTGCTTTTAAACTGACTTCTGCATTTTATATATACATACACATACATGCATAAAGCCTTTGTGATCTACTGATTATAGCTGGATTCAAGTCGAATTGGAAGCAGAACATGAATTATATGGAACCTGTTAGCTTCACTATATTGCAAGATTGAAGGAATATATATTCCTTCCTCTATTTCTATTCCTATTCATAGCAGCATCCTTTAAAAAAACAAAAACAAAAATGAAAGCAAAACCAAAAAAAACCCCTTCCATGTGGTTTGACTGTACCTTTCAGTAACATGCACTGTTCTCCAAACATCCAGCATCCACAAAGCTGAGAAGGTATATGAATATTATGTAAGAATATTATGTATAAGAGGACACATAAACACACAAAGGGAAACCAAGATAGGATCAGAGGATTCAGCATGACTTGCCAGTTTTGAAACTTTAATAGTACCCCAACAGATGTCCTTGACAAGTACCCTTTTACTTATGCAAGAGCAGTTCTGCTTAATAGGCCTGTGATAGTCTGGGAAAAGACCAGTTATGCTTTGCAGGAAAACAAAATTACAAAGCAATAGCTTTAGTTGGTGCTAGTTGGTGCTGCAGAACCTCTTCTGAGCCTAATGGAAACCTAATAGATTAGCTAGCTCCTGGCAGTCTTGGGTTTGTCTGTTGCATTTTTTATTTAACCCACATCTTTTTCAAACCTTAGCTCCCTCTGCACTGTATCTTAATCTACTCACATTTTGGGTTTTTGTCTATTATAAAACTGATCAATCTTTACTTACTCTACATATAATTCACTAAACTTAAAATACACATTAGCTATTCCTAGATAGATGGTTGTAAATATATATACATGGGTATATATTGGAGTATCTATGTATGTATGAGTATATGTGCCCAGAAAAAATAGCAAAAGTGATTATATTTTAGGTTCTCCCAAAAGAAAAACTTAATGGGCAATACAGGGATAAGTTTCTCTTGGTGCTTAGCTAAAGCTGGAGCAGAACAGCTGCTCTTTGTTCCAAGTGGCAGTTCTGTGTTGCTATTTGCTTCTACTGAATGATCTTCTGATCACTAAATATTCCTTAATATTCCTTAAGGAACAGTACATGACAGTATGGGGTGTTTTCCCTTCTTCTGAGTGCAGAACTAAATTTGAATGTTTAAGGAAATAGTAGTAAAATAAAGAGCACAAGCTGAGTTATTTTAATACCATTCCTTAACTTTTCCATTTTACCAATACTTATGGGATTAGTTTCCAGAGTCCCAGCCTTGTTTCTTGACACCCAACATATACAGTAAATGGCAATCTTTGCTTTAATACTCTGAAATACACCCATGAACCTCAGTTCTTCTGCTTTCCAGGGAAGGATGCATGACCTTTATGTAGGAACTCAAAAAGCAGTTCTAAGAGGAATTCCTTCAAAGAGGGGTTCTTTCAATTAATGCAGACATCATTTATTCTCCGGTCCAAGGAGGAGTAATAAAAACAGCTGCTTCTACAGTATTGCTGAGGATGGGTGAAAGAAAAAGGGAAAGAAGGAGACTGACATGATATATTCGTGCTCCATGAGGTGCCATGTGGTCTCTGTTACACAAGACCAAGATATGTGCACCTTGGACATAATCCATATATGAATCAGGATGCTACTCAGCTGCTGCTCCAGTACATAAGGTCATAAGAACAGACATACCATCTCTAACACTGGATGTAAAGGAAACCTAAAGAGTAGCAAAAGCAACCCCAAACACTCTCTTAGCTTCCAGTTATTTTTAGGGGATTTCCTGAGTTTGACATTATTTATTGAGTCAGCAGTCCTCAGTGAATTTCTTTTCCATCTTCTTGTCCAGTCTCCCCTTGAGCCTATGTAAGTTTCTGCATCAGTGGCATCCTTTGGGGAGACACTTGATGGGTCCACTGACCTGTGGACGTAAAGAACAACCTTTCTTTGAAGCTTTCAGCAGCTTTTTCTTGGAATCTTCATGGCATACCCTGGCAGGAAGTAGTACCTAGCTCAAAGCACACCAGTAATATATTTCCAGCCATGTGTGGTGGCCATATTCAGGTTTTAAAGACTTTCAGCATCTTCCACTCCTAAGGCTAAGAAAGAAAGAATATATTTTAAATTGAGGCATCGTTATTTCATCAGGCTCAGGTTGCTGAACCCCTGCAATGTTAGGATTCTTCCTCTAATGTTGTAGCTCTTTTTTTTCCAGATGAATATAAAAGTCCTACCGAATTTGGATGGCCTGTTTGCTGTTTGGGATGTGGACAGCCTCATCTGCACTTAGCACCCAGCACACAGAGGACAAAACTCATCTGGGTAACCATGGCACTTGTAAATAAATAAAATGAATATCAATCACTATTACCATACAGACCCCTCTAAAATAAAACAGTCTCTATAAATGGGTAGATTTCCCGTAATTGCTCTCCTGGGGCCTTCTCCTCTCCCTCATGACTGTCCTGGGAATATTGCCTAAATGATCATGACACCAAGTTCTCAACCTGGTACCTCTTGCTGTCTTTCTATCTTGTTGCCTTAGCTGCTTTTGTAGCCAAACATAAATAATCCCATTTGCTTTGCTTTTTTCCCACTGCCCTTAAATTCTCTTCACACCAAACTGAACCCTCAGATATCATCCTCTTTGTTTCTTTGCCAAAAATATTTGATAAGTAAGTACTTTTCTAGTATCTTACATTTACTAAAGAATACCTTTAAATACTTGAGTTCCTGGAATAGTTTTACATTTAATAGCTCTTGCTGCATCAGAGTTTCTTAGATGTTTTTCTTTTGACTCATCTCCTAAAGAGTGTGAGTCTTTTTGCAGTGTTTACCTGAGGAGCAGGTATCTCCTGAAGGGCTGCCTCATTTTATGTGAATTCCTTTATTTTCATGCCCTGCTGATGTGCTGAAGAAGGTTTTTGAAGTATGTTTCTCAGATAAACTCAGGGATTATGCCCCAGGAATGCACCATGGGGCAGATAAACTATCATGGGAAAGGAACATTTCAGGTGCTTGTGCAATTTAATTTTTTAACTGGACCAAGATTATCTTTACAGCTGCATCTGCAGGAATTTATCAGTCTCCTTTCAGCCTCCCTCCCTGTGTATTCATCTGCCTCCTGCAAAGCCATGTCACTTCTCACTGAGGTGTACTCTTCTTCAGCTGTTTATGAGTCTCTCCTTGAAAGCTAAAAGGAATATCTTCAGCTTCGCCAAAAGAGTAAACTTGGAAAAACATATGAAACTCCAGTCCTGTCAATAACAGCAGCAAAGGAAAAGGTGGTTTTTTTCATATTAAAACCTGTGTTGTGATTGTCCATATCCTTAATTCACTTCATGGTGAGATTCAATCTAACTTTAGCTATACAGCTTTTACCAAACTTTTAGCCACCATGTATCTTCCAAACTAGTAAATTAAATAGAGCTGGGGAATACTCCAAGCCACCCAAAATTCAGCAGCTAAACCATTAAATTATCTTATTTTTCAAAAAGAACAATCAACATATTTCTCAGGACTTAACACAAACTCTTCCAATAGGGTTTTTTTGAGGGTAAAATAATGTAGTGGTGTGGGTAGAACCAGGCCTTGGGATTTGACACTGAGGCCAAAGAGCAGTGCTTGGCATTATCAGTTTACTACTACAGTTGAAGATCAGGGTAATAATGGTCCTGAAATAAAAAGTTATCTATTTTAACAGAGGAAACTGCTGTTTGATAAGTACTTTGTAAAGACTCCAGAAGAAGACTCTGTTTACTTAAGTATTGGCTTTAGATACTATCTTCACTGACTGCATTTTTCATTCTGTATATAGGAGAGAACAGTACTGGCACAATACTTGTGTAATGGTTTCCAACTGCAGAATCACACTCATTATCACTGTGACATAATTATACTCATTAGAAAGATGGAAAATAAAGCATAAAAATAATCTGTAGCTCTCAGAAAGGCACTGCTCCTGTTAGGGTCACAACTCACTCTTGCATCCTATCACTCAATCTTTTTTCTCCCACTCAAGTACTGTGGTGATGAAATAGGGCAAATTCAGATTTAGGTTACACAGAAAGCAAACAAGACAATACTTATTTTGGATGGTCACTCCCCTTTAACTTCTACTTATCCCAAAATGTGATGGGACATGGATGAACAACTTCTCGAACCCAGCCATGCAATTGTAGAAAATGGAACTGAAAAAGGATGTTGAGAGGTGATATGGAGCATCCATATCCACCTCCAAGGCAGAGCCAGCTCTGCTAAGGACCTTGTGGACAGCTTTAAAGTCTTGTAATGATGGTAGTTCCATACTCTTCTTAAGCAATGTGTTCCAGTCCTTCACTATCTGTACCACTGGAATGTTTTTCCTAATGTTTAAATGTAATCACCTTTGCAGCATTGTAAGCCAATTATTTTTTGACATACCCCCTTCTGGCACAGAGGAAATACTCCTTTATTCTCTGCAGCAGCTTGTATTAGGTTTGAATGCAGTTCATATGGTTCCTCCTCAAATCTTCTCTTTTCTGGGCTGTGCATGTCCAGTGCTGTCAGTTTTTCAGAAAGGGTCATATTTTCTAGCTTTATGATCATCTGCATGTGCTGTTACTCATGGGACTACACAGACTGTTGGAGGAGCTCCCTAAGCCAAGTGACCAGGTACTGCCAAGAGCAAGGAAAAGGACATGACCACGTAATTGGAGAAGGTAAAAAACAGCAGTAAAGCTTCTTATAACAGCATAAACTAAAATTTGCTTAGCCAGTCATGAAACTCAAATGAAGAAATAGAGTGATAGCAGTAGCAATAGGGAAAAGTAGCTCTGAATTTAAAAAAAAGAAAAACAAAGACAGGATTTTTACATACTTCCTTCTATGTGAAAACATACCAACTAGTGTGAATAGGTAGACATGTCACTTTTTATATGAAAAGTTCTAAGTAATCTCTACTATCTAGTTATCTAGGTAATCTCTGCTATTCTGAAGAGCTCAGCACTGCAGTGACACATTAGCTGCACATCCAGACTCACCCATTAGATATTCCTTCAGCTTACTTCATTGGGAACTGAATATAGTTTAAGATGCCTGCCTAAAGCCTTGGTTAAAATTCCTTGTCTTTTTGGGTTGGGGGCCATATTTTATCAAGATTTTATTTTCTGGGAGAGTAGATACATCAAAAAAATTCTAAGTTAGTCTGAAGTGTATTTCTTTTTGGTATCTCTAGGAGCATAATGAAATACAGGAGTGATTATTCCTCTAGTGTTGTCTAGTATATACCTAGACAATTTAGGTAGTGATTCTAGAGGTAAAACAGGTATGTAAAATGGCTTGGACCCAGAATATTAGACTACAATTGTATTACCAAAGCAGACAGGCCAAAGCAGTGGCCTAAGAACAGTTATCCACATGGTTATATTTTTAATCTGTTCCCTTAGTGCCCTTTTGGCTCACGTCAAATAGCACTATCTGGGAACTAGCACACACCAGGGACCATTCCCAGGGGGTGGTTTGGACGCAGCCACCCTGTTTTGAAATGTTAAATATTTATTAGTGTGGCTGGAGCCAGACCACGTCCCTTGGCTTCCAGGCCGACAAATGGGCCTAGATACTGTTTTCCTTGCAACCCTCTCTTCATGTAGCCTCGGGGTAAGAGTTTGAGAAGATTAGGTAGCTCCTTAAATTCTTACCTCTACTGTTTTTTGGTATTTAGAATTCCTAAAAAACGCCCTATGGGATGAACTTCATAATTGTGAAGATTAAACACAAATATTTCTGCTACCTAAATCCTTTGACAGTGCTAAATTAAATCATGACAACTACTAATGGCTAGTAATGGCTTCTTGGTTTTCAGTGGAAAATTATTAACAGAGATTATTAAACTTTCTGTTAATCTCCTATTCAAATCAAATATTAGTTTGGATTGCATGTGTGGGATAGTCAGCTGGTGTGACCTGTCTATAAAGTTACTTCAGTCACTCAGTTTTCACAAAGTGCTGTTTCTGTGGAGCTCTTTTCCTTTCATATCTGCTCTTTTCTGCATTAGTTTTGTGTTTCAGTTACTTTTTATCACAACCTTTGTGATAATTTTTATAGCCTGTCTTTTAGAGAGGCAGAACTTTCAAGCAAAGATGGGTCCTGGAGTCACAAAATATAATGCTTATCAAGTGTCTTGCTCAAGCAATAACCAATCAGAGATAATTAGGAGTTGTGGTGAATCTTGGGAGTTTCAGGCTTTAGTCCCTTCATGCTTTCAGCTTCTTTTAATCACATCACACTTTGTGGTAACTACAGGTAGAATGAAAAAGTTAGTTAAAGACATTTCCGTAACAACATTTTGTTTATATCATTTTCAGCCCTGCCCCCCAGATACAAACCAGTATTAAGAGTTTATAATTACAGTGTTAACATTTTCTGTTTCTAAAGTAAGCTAAACATTTAGGAAAGCTGCATTGCAACATATCTTTGTTGTCTTTAATGCACCAGAGTTTTGTTTTTTTTGTCTATATACACTGGGTTTCTGTTCTTGCAAGTGTTTCTATGAAGTTCCAATGATCCTCCTTTGCCATTTAAAAATATCAGTCTGGGAGTTTTCTTGTGTTTGTTCTCTTTTGTTATTCAAATACTGCACAAACAAAAAAGACTGCTCAGATGGCTGCAACTTTAACAAAATTAAAAGCTGTTGGATATACCAGATTTTCATTTCTTTAAAATTCTGCTCCAGACAGACAGGGATAGTTAAAAAAAAAAAAAAGAAGAAGTTTATTTTGCTTTCTATTTGAAAACATTTTCATCCACGGCAGTTAGCCTGATCCCTACAGGGAAAACAGAGACCTAATTTTGTCCTGCTTAATATAGACAGAATTCCCAGTGACTTCACTGGGAGTTTTGCCTGAACTTGGAGCACAGAAAAAAGGCCTTATAAACTTTCAAGAATATCCCTCTGCTTTTCTGGGTCCTAATCTAATCTCTCTAGTTTACCAAGTACTTATATTGTATCAAAGTGCTTTGCAAATTATCACATCCTTATGCAGTACTTATGGACTTTTTGCTAGAGGTCATAATTTTGTAGGAACAAAATATATTAAAAGATTTCACATGCCCTTGGTGGTTCTACACCCTTCTGTCTAGTTGACAGCTCTGAATATTGATTCCATATCAATGAAACTATCATCTCCTTTCCCATTACTTCAGTTGGTAACAATAAATGGATATCTTGGGTTCAGAGAATAGTAAATATAGCATAGGAAAACATACCATTTCCAAGAATGTGTTTTCTCTGTGGTTAGGATTCGTTATACTATTCCACATTATTGAGCTAGTTAGTGCTTGGAGACAAAAAAGGGAGGAGAAAAATGAATGTAAAGCCAACTTTGGCAGGAGCACTACTGCTGGTTTTAAGGAATGAATAACAGAAGTTAAAGAAAAGAGAGAGAGAAGAGAAAAGATCAGAAAACTTGTTTTTCAAACAGATATCAGACAAAGGGTAGATTGTGGAGAAGCTGAAAAACAGAAGTTAAAGAAGAAAGGGTAAAAAAATGGGTGCTGTCTTCTTTTTTTTTTAAAGATGGAGTGCAACTGGAAACAGCATGCAGCCAAAGGTCAGGGTCAAGAGTAATAGAATCCTGGCACTATGTGCTAGTTTATCTTCTACACGATGAACTCCTGCCAAGCCATATACACAATGTCGTACAGCAGGGAAAAGTGTCTGATGCATCTCCAGAGTATTTATGAGGGCTTCTGTTTTGAAGATAGTTTCTTAGGTAACAGAATAATAACATAATGGGACTATTTCTCATTTATCAAGGACTTTTTTTTTTCCTTCCTTTTTGGCTTATTCTGCAAACTAAACTGTGATAACAGTTGCACCCTTTCTGGACTCTCTTTCCCAGTATTAGGAGGATTAGGGTTTGTTGGTTTTTTTAGCTTGCAGATTTGTGTTAAGAGAAATATTTCAGTGGTGGTGGTACAAGAGCTGATTCAAATAAGACCAAGTCTTGCTCAGCACCTTAAGAAATAAATAGTTGAGTTGGAATGATATGTATTCTCAACATTTAAAGGAGATGAAAGAAGGTCTTCACTAAGTAGTTGCTTCTTGGACTGTGAGCCTTCCTGTCCCTCATATAGTACTGTGTGTTATGCTTTGTTTCTTTTAGGCATGGTAGTATATTTATACTCTGCTTGCAGAGCCTTCACCCTCCAGTATAGTCAGAGCACAATCCAGTAGTTTGTTTTTCTCCATTTCCCTTTATATCACAAATGTATAAATGTTCCAAAATTAGTTGTAGAAAACAGTTTATCTAAAGCATATCACATATTTTGAACCCAAAACCTTGCAGGTGTACAGCATGAAATGCAAGAAAACAATATGTCAGATTTTGATCTAGCATTGGGAGCAAAATATCTTCTTTAATGGAACATGGATTAAACTCACAGCAGCTGCTCTGTAATATTTATATTCCAGCCTCTCGTGAACTTTTATTAGGGGACAAGTGAGATCACATTAACTGCAGCAAAACAAAATCCACATATTCACTTACCTCAGAGTAGCCTATGCCTAGTTTTCTAGCTCTAGTCTGGCTTGCCTCCAAGTAAATCATTGATGTACTCATGAACATTACTGAGCAAGTAAGGTAGCACACAAGATGGGATGCTATGTATTTCAAAGTTTTGGCTTCAGCAAACATATTCACTATGTGTAAGTTTTTATAACTATTAAAAAAAATAATAATTATATATATAGATACAGGCCTGGTTCACTCCAGTAAAGGAACTGTTTCAGTGAAATCAGTTGTGTAATAAAGGGAAAGTTTATATAGAATCATAGAATGGCTTGGATTGGAAGTGGCCTTAAAAATCATCTAGTTCCAACACCCCTGCCATGGACAGGGACACCTTCTACTAGATCACATTGCTGAAAGCTCCATCCAACCTGCCCTTGAACACTTCTAGGGATGGGGCAGCCACAGCTTCCCTGTGTAACCTGCTCCTGTGTCTCACCACCCTCACAGTGAAGTATTTCTTCCAAATATCCAATCTAAATCTACCCTCTTCTGGTTTAAAACCATTTCCCCTTGTCCTATCACTCCATGGCCTTGTAAAAAATCCCTCCCCAACTTGCCCATAGGTCCTTCAGGTACTGGAAGGCCACTATAAAGTCTCCCCAGACTGTTCTTTAGAAAAGAGAACGCACTAGCATTTCCCTAGACAACCCCATGAACTGTAAGAACTGAAAAGGTGCTCCCTTTGTTCTGAAACTCCAGCTGAAATCCCAGTAGAGACTGAAGGTGAGAAAC
This sequence comes from Chaetura pelagica, assembly GCF_000747805.2. Lineage (NCBI taxonomy): Eukaryota > Metazoa > Chordata > Aves > Apodiformes > Apodidae > Chaetura > Chaetura pelagica. Next base: position 1,672,966 of record NW_009954102.1, on the reverse strand, counting down.
TACATGAACTTTGAGAGGTCAATAAGGAAAACAGAGTTCAACAGTTTGCATGAAATGCCAAGAAGCTTCGTAGTTGAGGAAACTTAGAGCACAAAGCCGTAGAGCTGAATTAAAAGATTGGTGAGTCCATGTTGTCACAAAGGAATCAGTTTGGGTGAACAAGTTCCCTTACTGAATCAGACTGCAGAACTGTCCTGTGTTTAGTAAATTTAGCATCAAGGCAGAGAAGTGACTGTAAAACTCTTATGTAGGTGCTATACTAAGAGTACAGCTGAAGGTCCTAAGAGTTTCTCTTGAGCTTATTTTCCTTTCTGCACAAAGTTAACGACCCCAGAGGGTCTATGACCCCTGATGCTGTTTGAGGCTTTATCAGACTCAATCCACTCTATGAGCTCTTAATCCCAGAGAACCACTCAAAGGTTATAAATTACACAGTAGGTCAGATCCTGCAAAACCACCTGCAGCTGCATAATTCCCAGGACTTATTTTTCTAGGGCTGTGGGCTGTTTACAGTTCAAATTGTTAGAAAGCAGCAGAGTTCTGAGGGGTGGTGCTGGTGTCTGAGAACACAGCATGGAGAAGGGTTACAAAAGGGTGTTACACAGAACCAGTACTAGCACCTGCAACAACAGAAATAACAACTTTATCCTTGTTTATCCCTCTTCAAGTTAAATGTCAGGTACAGCAGAGTTTCTAGTAGCACTGACTGAGAAGCTGCAGAGAAGGACAGACCTTTAATTAAGTGACATTCACCTACTTGCAGTTAAATAACTTGGAAAAGAAGCTATTTTCAGATGCATATCCTGCATACTAATCTACATTTTCTTTATTTTAAGATTTTTTTAACCTTTTGAGAAGTTCTGCTAAATGTTCCCCCTCTTGAAAGGAAATAATTTTCTTTCAGAAGAAAGGTGATAAATTCTTTCTTTTCACCACCTGATTTTCTAAGTGAAAGGCTACACTGGAAAAGCAATGGTTCTTGCTTTTAAGTATTCTTGCCCAGTTTCGGGCTTTGTAAATAGAGATGCTCAACTCCTATTTCCACTTGCATGTCCAAAACCCATTACATGAGAGTCAGACAGAGCTCAGGACCCACGCTGAGCTCTGCTCTGAATCTCAAACCCATCATTTTTGAAGATGACATTACAATATAACAAATCCAGCTTTATTTGCTTGAAGCTGAATAACTGTATTAATGGTGGAATACACAGCAAAATTAAATTGAAATGCTATTGGCTTTGTACACACACACAAAAATAGTCTTTCTTTGGTCAGGGAACACTACTGCTGAACACCAGTGAGGGTTAATCTTACTAGTGGTTGCAAAACTCTGTATCCAAAATGTGCATGGAGTAATGCTGGCTCTAATTATTAGACTGGATGGAGAGATCAGTCAACTTTATTCCTAGCAATTCACTAACTTTTCTTTTGTGTAAACTTGGCATAGAAAGGCTTTTGCTATTGAACTAAATAAAACCCTCAGCACATGGCCATGGCCCAAGGGGACACTTTATCATTTGTATGCAGAGAGACATTTGATTATGGCTTAATTATACAGTGTGCTGCTATTTATTTTCAATCAGTCTGCAAACTCCATAATTGTGGATTATTTACTGATGAACTACTTACAATCCATTATTCTATTATGTTAATGTATTCAAATCCAAAAACACACGAATGTTTAATAACCTAGTTTAAATCAGTTGAGCTTTTATTGGTCTTCAGGAAGAAAGATATGTAGAAACTGAGAATTTGGTAAATCAGTGTTACACAACATTGAAAAGAAGCTTGGTTTTGTTTCATTTTTTAAGTTTCGAAAAATTGTGCAATTTATCATATCATTATTATTTGCTACTGTACTTCTGGTTGTCATCTTCTCTGGGTGGTATTTAATCAACTGCAGAAATCAAACAAATAAGATAGTGGACAACATTTCCCAAAGTTCTAAACAGCAGGATTTTCCAAATCATAAAAATGCTTCATAGCTACCCCTTTGGACTCCTAATTTTTAAATTATAAATTGCAGCTTACCCTTTCTTTCATTTCTCTACCCAGCCTCTTCCTAGCCCTAGAGGGAATTACTCAGAATGTTTGGATTTGAGCCAAAAGCAGACATTTTCTGGAGTTCTAGCAGGACTTAAACTGCATTTTTCTTCATCTCCTGCGGAGGTACCTTAAGCCAAGGGGTTACAAACTCTTCTGAAGTGGAACTTTACTGCTAGGCAAAGATTTTAATCAATCTCTGGGTCACAGAGAAAAGCTACAACAACTCAGTGCTCTGAGGTTACAGGGCTGCGTGAGGAAGCTGAAGTTGTGGCCCCTGCTGCTGTTCATAGAAAGCATTATGGATCTGCTCCAACTCAGCTCAGAGGAAAGCTGAGTTAGAGTAGTTTTAATCCCAGATAACTCTGTAACCTTTAGTTTTACTATGGAAAAGGGGGAGAGAGAAGCAGGTGATCCACTTCTGAATTGGTTTGCCAACATGGGCTCATTTGTTGCACCATGAAACATCTGCAGAGGCACCAGACTCTAATGCTTCAGTAAAAGAGAGAATTAAAGATGTAAAGCAACATGGGTACCAAATATGCTTCTAGACTCACATTTTGACTTCACAGTCATGCAGCAAATGTCTTACTTATGCAGCCCCTTTCCAGAGCCCCACTTTAAATCTTTGGCAAATACATTAAGGATATATCAGTGTATTTGAACTTGCCAGACTTTCCCTTATGGGTTATGTTTTTATCCATTTCACTTGATTTTGCAAGTTTCTCTGCCTTCAGACTTCTAGGTCTCCTGAAATCTGAAGAGGTCACTTTCTCCTCAAAAATCCATACTAGCCAGTTGCATATCCTTGACTTCATGGCAGTTCACACTGGCAGTGAAACAGAACCATATTTCCAGCTTCTCCAGTGTGCAAGGACTATAAAAAAGCAACATTGCTCCCATTCATCTTTTTCTGAAGCACAATTCATAACTTGCAGGATTGTTTCCTACTAAATCTCTTTAAAATGTCAGCTTATTGACAAAAATAGTAATTACAAGATGAAACATTTCAGGTAAGAAAACAGGAGACCAAAACCAACAATTACTTCTCTGGCTAACTTCTCTTTTATGACTTCTCAAAGGATTCCTCTGTAATGTAGACTTTAGGATCAGACACACGATTTATATAGTAAATTTACCATATAAGTATGACAAAGTAAATCATTACTTTAATATAGTAATAAAACATTATATTAAGGCTTCAATTTAAATGGTTTGTACAGAGGTTGGTAATGGAATACCAGATATTAGAAGCATATTATATACTTTAGTAGTATTTGTTATGGATGGCTACAAGCACATTAGTGGGTGTTATTGATCTGTTCATTCTATAATGATCTCTAAGAAATGATTTACCATTTACTATAAAAGGGTTATTCCTCAAGTATCAAGTCTTCAGACAATATTTATAGATATTCCATAATGTGAAGGGTGATGATTATATCAGGTTTTATAAACCAATACTCTTGTTTTTCTCCCATTAGATTTACTGAGCTCATTCCATTAACATCTGAACAAACTTTTAAGTTCTTTTAAGTCATGGCTGTAGTTACAATGTCCATATGAAAATAAAAATAGTAACAATAATGATACTCACATTCAAAGATACTGAAATCAAGTAGTGTAGAATTTCATTATTAATTGTATTTAAACTATTTCTTTTCAGCTAAAAATCTGAGTCAGCCAGGGACTCACATTGCCAACTGGGTTGGAAAGGAAAAAAAGCAGATGATTCTGCATTTTTCACACCAGCTTTGTTCCCACCAGGATGTGCAAAGTAGATCTATCTGGTCATGATGGGTGTGAGTGTCAAGGTAAGAACCCATAAATGGGTTTCAGGGTGCTGAGGCATCTCTTCCCCACTCTGCTTGCAATATTTCCATAGTGAACAGAAGTTCTGAAAGCAAAAATAACAGCCTGGAGAGCAGGAAATGTAAGAAAATGTAGTAGGATTCCTGCCTGGGCGGGTGTGTAACTTCATGTGTCTGAATGCTTACTACATATTACATGTGTATCTACATATGCACACATATTGTTATTCAGATAGCCTTTAATATTGTCTGATATTTTCTAGTATTTTCATATCTCAAATTAAAAAAAAACCAAAACACCACAACTCTGCAAAACCAGATTTTTTACCCTTTAAAATAATGTTCCTATTAAGGAAAACTAGAACTGTCAACTGTCTTAAATAAGGTCTTGTTTGTTTACAGAAATAGCATCAGGATCCTTATTTACATCTTAATACTTTCATGATCTTAACACGAACCCAAAACTATTTGCTTTGGGTTTTTTTATGTTCCAGTTTTTGTGTAATCTGATTTTTTCAAGATCTTAGCATTCATAATGAAAGTATGTTTTGGGTCTTGGATGGAAAGGAAACCTCAGAAAGGCATCCTGAAATGCCTCCTCAGATTTCTTTGCATTACTTTTTCATCAGAAAATGCTGCTACAACAAATCCAGACTTTTGACAAGAAGAACAGGTTTTGAAACAAGTATTTTTCTGAGTGTTCTGGCCAAAACCAAAGTGAGGCATCAAAATAGCTTATGATTTGACGTTGAGAATATGATCTTAAGATACAGGAAATCTAATACCATTAGATCTTTATCTTGGTGAAGAAATCTCACTCTTAGTGAAAACAAATGCAAGGTCTTTGTTTTACCCCAGTAACTGTGTGGGCTTTCTCACCCTGCACCTGTGGGTGACAAGACTGGTACCCTTAAAACTCACCAGTCCAGTAAATCCCATAAATATGTTAGGCAGTGTACAGAATACTGGTGTGCTGTTCATGACTTTAGTTTTGGACATGTTTCGGGGGCTAGGGTTGATCTCTGTAACACAAAAAATTAACCCTTCCTGCCCTCTTTCTCTCTGATCAAACAGGTCTGAGCCAAAGCTCCTGAAACAGAGAACATCACTAATTTTTTAATCTCACTGAAGAGTACTAATTTTAAATTAGGTGTCTAACTTCAGGTATTCATTCTTTAAAAGGCTTTTCATCCTCCAGAAATAGATTATCTTTTGAAGAAGCTCCTATTCACTCTGGGTTTTCAGTAGACAAATATATCAATACAGGCAACTACATTTTAGATAGCAAAACTGTGTGGGATGAACCTCATTATTTAAACTACCTTTCTTCTGAATTCTTAATTAGACATGGCTTTAGAGAAAGGATTAAGAGATGGCACACAGGTGATTTTGATTTGTTTGCTGATTAAATAAATAAATAAATAAAAATCATTATATTTGTAAGCATATGCTGGCATATTTTTGTCATTTTTCATCCTCTTAAAAGTTGCATATTTTCACTATTCCTTCAATACCTAAAGTAACCTGTTATTTTTTTTTCCTTCTCCTTAATCAAATATTGTTTATGGTTTATCTTAACTTTTTTTTTTTTCATGTCTTTAGTTCTGTTTTCCCCAAACACTCAATTTCCATTTTAATCACCTAGTTTGGCTTTCATGGATGTTTTTAGGCTAAATTTTCCACTTAAATGCCCCCTTTATGTCTCACCACTGAGTCCCTTGCATGTAACAGAACTCGGCGTGGCCCTCTGCATTTTTGGGTTATATCGTGGCCATTAATCTTTCTTTATTGCTGTATGTTTAACAAACTGTTAAAAATAATGGTAGCTGGCAATGAAAAAATGTGGTGCCCTTTAAGAGGCATTGTTTGAACTGATATTTAAAGATTTCTAATTCTCTGGGGTCAGGTAAGTAACATTTTCATGTTTTTACAAGTCGTTTTGCAGCAAGTCTTATATTGTCCAGAAATGATGTTTAAAGTTTCAATAGCTTCTGGTTCTCTGTGCCACATCACCTTGCAATTGCCCCTAAATTGTTTCTGAATCACGTTTCCTCTGGCAAGGAGTGGTAACCCTCATTCTATATTACATTGTACAATGTACAGTGCTCTCACCCCGCTCATAACTATGTTAATGTCAGAATGAAAAATGATAAAGCATAAATTAAATAGCAACCATATGTTTTCTGTAATATATCTTGTTTTGTTTTCTTTTCTGACCCAGGTAAACAATTTCCTTCTATCTCCTCTTCAGGTCTGCATTTCATCCTCTAGATTTCCCTCCCAAACACCAGGGAGGAGGCATCTTGCCTGTGTACAGACAGTTGAACTTGAACTTCAGCTAATACAAAGTGATAGTGCTCAGTGCTGCTGAACAAGCTTTTCCTTTGAACCAGGGAGCTTGTTAAGTAAAAGCCCTTCCATCAGCCTACGGGTCATTTTAGAGCTTTACAAACAAACTTAAGCTTCCAGTCTATGTTATGACAAAGAACAGTGAATCTTTCCATGGGATTATTCTAGCAAACTCTTAGGAAATTATCCCAACAAATAAATGTTACAAAATTCTACTGGTTGGGCTCCCCTAGCCTCCTCCTCTCCAGCCCCCACCGGCGAGCGGGAGGCGCTCTGTGTATATCACATTCTCTGAAGAGGAGGCCATCCAAAAGCTACAGAAATCATTGCAAGAAAATACAAACCACCAGTTTCCTCTGGTGCAGAAGGGAGACTGCCTCTAGGCCAAGGTCCTTTCCACGCGTGGCTCTTTGGTACCTGAGAGGACAGCCCAGGTGGTGGGTCAGTCATGAAAAATGATCCTGGAGACATTTTTCTTCTTTTCCCCAGCAAAATGGTTTCTGAACTGCAGAAACTTGAGTGCAAACAGGCTGTCACAAGGGTGTGGCACTGGCAGAAGGGGCAGCAAGGAGAGGCAATGCCTGAGTGGAGGTGACATTCACCATGCTGCTTTGGCAGCTGCAGGGAACACTGTGCAGGGCTCTGATCACCATCAGGGTGCTGTGCCTGGTTTGGTTTGTGTGTATTCTCCCCTCTGTGCTGGAGGGATGGTTGGGATGGGATTTGCCATTCCAAAACCCTCTTGTTCTGTGCCCAGTTCTGGACAGCTGGGGAGGGACTTTAGACACAGGCGTGTAGTGATAGGACGAGGAGGAACAATTTTAAGCTGGTAGAGGGTGGATTTAGATTAGACATCAGGAAGAAATTCTTCAGTGTGAGGGTCGTGAGACACTGGCCCAGGTTGCCCAGGGAAGCTGTGGAAGCCCCCTCCTTGGAGGTGTTCAAGACCAGGTTGAACAGGTCTTGGAGCAATTTGGTCTAGTGAGAGGTGTCCATCTTCATGCAAGGGGGTTGGAACTAGATCATCTTGAAGGTCCCTTCCAACCCAGACCATTCTATGATTTTATGATTCTATGATTCTGTTGTACTGAGGGCATATTCTCTGCCTGGCTCCAAGCCCCAGCCTCCTCCTTTTTCTTTTCCTTCCTGCCTACCTCATGTTGGTGTTTAGTCAAGCTCACAGGGAAACCCAAAAAACTTACAAAATCTTGTGCCTAGTTAGTTATGAGTTTTGCTTCTTCTGTTCTGTGCATCATTTTCAGCAGCTGTTTTGCTTATCTATGCTAGCAGGTCAGGGCAGGTTCTCCTGCCAACCTCGCCACGTGACATGATTTTTTGCTAGAGCGTAGTGATGGATAGAACTACCTAACCAGGCTTATTGCCACTAATATTGACACTGCACCACCGAAGTGCACAGAGTCACAGTTTGCTGAGGAGCAGGATATACTTCCCAGGTGGCAGACTGCACTAACTCACTGGGACCAGCTCTGGTGCACGGGCCTGCTCAGGGAGGTGTAAGGATTCATAGGCGGCAAATAAAGTTAAGAATTTTGTCTGTCTGCCCTGAAGAATATGGAATAGAGGTGGCTGAAGAGAACATTTTAACACAAGAAATAGCTTCTGGAGGTGTTTAATTTTCACCTTTGATTATATAGAGAAGCAGCTTGGGCTTTATGTTTGGCTTTCAGACAGCTAAAGGAATCCACACTCTGGACCGAGTGCCAGCCTCTGAGATCTAGCAGATATTAATCCTTTTTTTTCCATATGATTTTCCAATAATTATAACTACACAGCACTGAGGTGATACTAATCTTTATGTCTGAACGTTTGGATGTCCATTTACATTTTTCACAAGTGTAGTGTTTACGCATGGATCACACAATTTGTATCTGAATTCAGGTTTCTGAATATACTAAAGAACAATCTGCTTGGCTTTCCTGTTAATGATATGTCAGTGGTTAAGCCTGTAAGAAACACTGAAAAAACCTGACTGACTAATCATGAATAAAGTCAACATTCTTTGGTTTTGGCTCTGGATGCCAGGTAAAAGGTCTTAATCCCATAACAGTTATATGAGAAATAATAGGGTAGATAGTGAAAGAATAATGAAGAGAAAGAATTTAAAAACAATTCTATATTAAATATGAAAAATAAAAGGCATCTTTTTGTGAAAGAAAAGGCATTTGCTCAAGTCTGGAAATGTATTTAAAAAATTTTCACATACAATAACAAAGACTGGTTTGATATATGCACTTCAAACCCTAATCTAGAAAGGCCTTTTGGACCTCAAGTTATAATTGTATCTATAAAGAAACAAATTTCTAGGAGAGTGTTATTCAGCTGGGCTGGAAATATCAAAGCAACATGGAAAAACAATAGGTACCAAGTTCTCTTTGGTTTTACTGAGCAACTCTGTGAAGTTCTTGGAAAGTTCCATCCTTTCTAACGTGGAACTGGAATTTGGAGAGGCAAAATTTGGCACCTTGGAACATCTTTTAATTCTTAAAACAGATTAGGATAGATATTTCTTTGATGCAGCCCTGCCTGTTTGCAAATAAAATGTAACACCTTACCTTGCTGAGCTCAGGAATGTTCAGTAAAAAGCTGGGTTTTTATTTAATTTCTCTTTTTTTCCTCTTTCTGGGAAGCCTTCAACCAGCTCCCTGATCAGAAAGAGATCTTCCTTTCATGCATACAATCCTATTGTCTCTGGAACTCCTTCAGCTTACTGTTCCCTTATGAATATTTCTGGGATTTTTCCTCCTTGAATTCTCACAAAAAAACCCCTATGCTAATGTAACAGAATCCCAACTCTGAGTTTAGGAAATCAAACCCCATTTGGGTGATATAACCAATTCCTACTGCAGCCTTGCACGTGGCTTTCTCTGCAAGGAAGCACCTATTGCCTCAACAACCCTTCCTAAAAGGGGCTTTAATAGCTTTACAAACCCAGTATGAATAAAAAGCAGCTGTTACACACTGCAGTGAGGTTTAAACCAACTTATCACAGTGAGAAGGGATGTTCCCAGCCCCTTGTTTTCTACTTCATCTTACCACAGGTCAGTCCTCACTCAGTTTCTGAGTGTCTGTGTGAAATTCAGTCAGAAATAAGATTACTCCATGTGACATGTCTACTCCACATACAGCCAAGCACCTGGAAGTCTGCCTGAGTCATCCCCATGTGGCCAATACACTGACATGGATCAGCACTGAAGTAGATAGAGAGATAACCTGAGTCCTTGGAAAGGCACAGGTGTTTCAGATGATCACTGTGCCTCAATTCATAATCGGGCCTAATCCTCCAAGCACTGCACCAGCTGTAGAAAAGCTTTTCCTTGTGTTTGGTGTGTTCCAGATAAAGGATCTTCAAAGCCTACTTCATGGTGTGCTCTGAGATGCATCCACAGAGACTCGCTCGCTACACACAACTAGCCAGAAGACACAGTTGCTAGGCTATGGCTTGAATATTCAGGCAAGGGCTAGGCAGAAGCAAAGGGGAAACCCTTACCTCCCTTTCCAGTCTTTGTCTTGCTGGGAGGACTGGCTAATGCTGCCAGGATGAGATTATTCCTTGCCTTAAGTTAAACACGTAAGCGTTTGAAGGATCGAGGCCATCATTCCTAAAGCTTTAATAAACTTTACAGTAGATATAAGTTTCTCTTAACCCCATTTATTTAAACAATCCATATTGTTTTATATAGAGGAAACTATCCAATGCAAATACAGCTAAATATTTTAATGGTTTACACATTCATTTTAGAAAGTTTTCTTTTAATTTGTTAACTTTTGTTCCTTTGAACCAGCTCAACCTACTCATTTAATCCCTGGAGCTTTCAAGGGACAGCTTGCAGAAATTTATATACACAAATATAACAAACATTTCAAATAAAGCACAATGAGTAAAGCAGGGAAAGGGAAAAATTTGACAACAGCTGCTAGATTTAACACTAATAGTTTTGAAAGATTTTGGCTTAAAGGTTAAGAGTATCTTATGACAATAAGCAGACTTTGTATATAATGTCAACAGCCCTGTTGCAACATGTCCAGTTTTAATTTATTCTTGTTCACTTGCATAAGACAAATAATATAATTATGTATGTCTGGTTCATGACATTCAAGTTGGAAAAAAAAATCAAATAAATCATGTGTTTTTTTTAAGAACAGCAACTTCTGAAGCCTTTGGCTTACGTCCCTTATTAACATTAGAGACATTTTTGTCTGAAAGTGATAACCTGAAAGTTTGCAAGTATTTATTTATTTTGATCAGATTTCATCTTTTTGAGCCTTTTTGCTTCTGAACAAGTTAGTGGTAACTGGAATCCTCCTTTTGCCTTTCTTTTTAGGTCCAAAGAACATTGCAAATGATATCAATTACCTGATTACCAAAAAAAATTTAAGGCTCTAGGGGCTGCACTTATCAAATTCTGGGGCTCCATTTGGACCAGTTAGGCATGCTGACAATTTGGAAATATTTTTATTCTCTGCTTGTATTATTCTTATAGTGAAAAAATAACACAAGGGATATTAAAACTACATATTAATCACACATTATAGCATATATTGTGTTTCAGTGTGCTTCCCAAGATCAGTTATTAATCAGTAAAGCTGTTTATTCTCATATATGTATTAAAAAAAGAGGAAAAGATACTCTTTTTAGAATCATATTCTTAGCAGAAACAGAGCAGTCTCCCTTTAATCCCCTTTGTGGAGCTCTGTACATGAGAGATGAAATTAATTTCACATGATTTTAGATGTCTGGTGTAACACAGACAATTAATATATAGTAATTATGTAGATTTCTGTTATATCACAGGGAGTTAGGCACTTCTACTGGAAGACACATACATCTGTCTGATACTTATGTTCAGATGGGTTCCTCTAAACTGGAAGAGACTTTATCTTTCTTTTGACTCTGAAGGAGACCTAGGGTATGTGTTACTTGAGATGTACAGCTTCTAGGTACTTTAGAAAGGTAAAGTGAAATCCACTCCAGGTGGAGATCTGCACTTTTAATATAAATTACTATATCTATTTTGAATGAAAATAGCAATGCATTTTAATGACTGCAAAAAATGTTTTTTGGTCCCTTCAGGAGGATGCAGTAGGGTGAATTAGTGTTTAGGGCTTTGTATATGTGTTTTACAGAGAGGGACTATTCTGGCTTCAGTGAAAAAATTCCTGAGTTAGAGAAGATGAAATGAAATCAAAATCTCACTAAGGGAAAGATGAGATAGCATTAAGATGGATGGCAAAAATAAGGTCTAATATAGAAAATATAGGCTTAGCATGAAATGTGCATGGAGAGCTTGGATAGAACACTAGTGACATGTATCTGTGTAAGGGTTCCAAAGCATTTTCTTTTGGATGATATTAAGACTTTATAAAACAAACATATGCTCATGCTAATACTGTTTTGAAGTAAATGTATTAATGCAAAAATGTCCAAACAAACGTGCCAGATTTCCTCAGGGTTTCACTCCCACAGCAGCAAAAGGAGTAGTCCAGAGTGTTTGAAACACTTTCCATAGGAGCATTTTTCCCATGCCAAGAGTCAAAGCAGGAGCTCCGTGCAGTTGTGGCAATGCAGAAGCCTCTGCAGCCTTTGCATTGCAAGAGCACTGCTGCATCCCAGAGGAGGTAGACTCCAGGTGTCCTCCTGCGAGGGTACTAGGTGCAAGGGAACCAGCATGATCTTGCTTTGCAGAAGGGAGTTATCTGTGTTACAGGGGAAGAAACTGTGAGAAACAGTGTGTCTGTGAGAAGGGAGGAAGAGGGAGGCAGTGGAAAGATCTGTGCCTTTGCAGACCCATCAGTGCACTGTCAGTGCATGACTCAGAAGTCATGGCCCTCCAGTACCAGAGGCAAGGCTGGGCCCTTGTCACATTCACCAGCAAACAGAGGAGCTACAGGTGACAATGCAGTCCTCCAGATCCCAGGAACCTGCACGGGATCAGATAAAACTGACCCCTCCTTACTTCTCAGAAACTGGAAGATCTAATGACCAGTCACAGGGTGACGATGCCACGGTGGCTGGTTTTGTTCCTTTGTATTTTAAAGCAGTTATGCAAATTCCATTTTGTGGAGAAACATGTTTTTAATAAATAGCCTTGCTTCTTGGTTTGCTACCAGTTTGATCATCGAAACTTTCCCACGAGGTCCAAATCTGCCCACCAGGAAAAATGCTGGGAAACCTGCACTGGCCAACATAGGCAGGGAGAACATCAACCCTTTGGGATAATGCTTTAATGCCTAGAATGTCTGGTATTCAGCCAGAGTTTTGCAGGCAGAGAACTGAATCAAGCATTTATTAACCAGATGATCTTGTTACTCTTATAAAGAACCTTGGATAAAATTGTACATTTAAAACTCTTTATCTGCTATATATGCCAGACTTGGATTTACTAGAAGGGGGAGAGAAGAAATAGAAGAGGAAATGCTGAGGGAACTCTAGCTTCTCCCATTACTACTCGTTAGTTCAGCACATAAAATTGCAGTCCCTGCTGCAGCCCCCAATTCACTACCTCTCCTTTCATATTAGGCCTTTGTTCAATGCCCAAATAAATCCAATACTGTCCAAAAAAGTGTGCAGATATATATCAAGTGGATTCCTGGCTTGTGTATGTGTGTGAGTATATATGCACACACATATACATAAATGCATATTCTTATAAATATCCACAGAGACAACATTTTTTTTCCTAATAAATTATCTATATTTCTTAATTTTTTATTATTTTTTTTTCTCAGCCCTTTCTTAGGTAAAATGCTAAATTACTTTTCTTTTTCTTTCTGACTTCCTTTATAGGGGTCAGACTGTGTTGTTGAATGGCTTTAAATCCTGAGTCAGGAACATGTCACAGAGTTATAAAATGGTACTGTTGATGGAGCAGCCTACTGCTGATGGGAGAGCTATTGATTGCAGATCTCCTTTTAGATTGGATTTGAGCTCTGCAGTCCTTTTACCTGGTCATAAAATATAAGTGGAGGTTAAAAAAAAAAAAAATAGCAGTCCACTTAGGAAGTCTCTCAACAGGTTTTTTTGAGCTTAAATGTACATTCCTTTAAGTATCTGTTAATTACTTTACTGTGATGATGTGCACCTGTACAATGTCAGGCTGCCCACAGAGCTCATTGTTAACCTGCCCCTCAGCCATTTACTGCCCATGATTCACAGGCAAAGGGTCTAGAATTATTGTCTGCTGGGAATTACATTTTAGTAGTCCAACAGTGTGCTGGAGATGTCTTAACAGCTGCTCCAGTGAGATTGTTATAATGCCCACATTTTTGCTGTAGGCAGCACAGTGCCCAACTGCTTTTTAAGTTAAAGCATCAGCAAGCTCCAGGTCATCTGCACTTAAATCCCATACATAGATCTGAAATGTTGATGTGGTAACTGGTAGCAATGTATGCAATACTTTTAGCTTCCAATTTGGTGGGTGCTTGGGATCGGCTTAGGTGAAGTGTGCACGGATGCCTTTAGGCAACCTTTAGGGCTTCAGCTGATTCTAAACGTCATCGTACATTTTGCCTTGACCAGTTCATCTCAGCTCATGTGCAGCTTTCTTCTTGATAGGCTGGAAGATAAAGAGTATAAGTGGGCTGTATGAAAACTCATGTGCATCTCTGGCATGGCCCAGCTCATGAGGTTTCTATAGTTTTTGGATGAGTAGAGATGGAGCGTGCAGACACCCCTGCTTCTCTTTCTTTGAGACAACCACTCCTGCACTTGTGCACACGTGCACAAACACACAGGCAGATAAATACAGGTATATGCACACACATGTTGAAACACAGGAAAACAGCACAGGGAGACTGGAGAAACTCCATTTTCTAACATGTTATGCTGGTTCCTTTCCCCACCATCCCACTGTAAGAGACTGAGCACATTGGCTGCCTTGTCCTGGGAACAGCTGGAGTAAAACATCTTTGAGTACACTGCCAAGGTGTCTCTAGCACTTACACGAGGCTTTTAGCACCAATATTTCTCTTTCAAAGTCACAACCACCAGGCTAAACCATCCTGGTTTCTTTCCTTTTCCCCTTCTGTTTTTGGTGATGGTGTGCAGGCACTGAAATACCCAAATAGATGTAGAAAGAAACTAAGGAATTTCTAATGGGTTTGGGGTTTATAAAGTTTTCCTGGCAGTGCTTGTAACTTGAGCTGATTGGAAATATTGGATGTTTCCCACAGAAAAAGCCAAACAAGCTTCCCCAAACATAATAGCAACAAGAATGCACTCACCACCCCCCTACCTTAAATTTTCCACTGAAAAACTAAAGCATGCAAAAATTTTGCCTGATCATTCCAGTTTCCCTCTCAACAACAACAAAATATATATATATTTTTTTTGCAGATCCTTTTATATTTAAAAAATATATCAGTAACTGACTCTGTCCCTCCAGTTTTCAGTCAAAATCAAATTGGAAGAAAAATATTTTAGCTGATCCCCTTGTAATGTCAAGAACTCGACTGGAGAAAAAAAAGTGAATGCTTCAAGGTATCTGATCTTACCTAGTATTTCTGCAGTAAAGGAATTTGTCTTCCAAGTGTTGCTGCAAACATCACCTCCTTCAGCTGGTGTGTCAGTACTGAAATGGTGCACTTCTTAGACAACGTTGCCTTTTATCAGAAACACAGAACTGGATTTTTAAAGGATGATATTTTTACAGAGAATGAGCTAAACACATTGACGTGGGTAGGGGGAGAGGCAGTGAAGGGGGACAAGGAGGGAGGGCAGAAAGGAGAAGAGATTTTTGAAAATGCTCAGTGTGGACTTTGTTCCTCACATTAAAAATAAGAATTTAACCCTGGTGTTCAATGGGATCAGAATAAGAGGAACACTGAACACGTTGGAAAAGAAAATCACACTCCCCAATGTTATTAATATGAGTCATAATTACAGATGGAACATTTGATCCAAACCCCAATTAACTTGAGGGGAAATTTGGATCCAAACTTTATGGCTTGAATTTATTTGCATGCTGGGCCAAGATAGAACTCCTGACCCAGTGCTGTCCAATCCCTCCCCCACTAACAAATCCTTGGGGGAATTAGAGATGCATATCTGGTTCAAGATCTGACATTTGTGGTTTGGAGCTTGTTTGACAGTGTATCTTACACATAAAAAGCACTTTCCACCTAAAAATGCCATTTGTGCTTTAAAAAATGCATCTGTAGAGGAGATGGATTCTTAGGAAGAGCCCAGTGAAGCCAAGTGACATGCTTTCTTCAGCATGTTTGCAAATATGATGAAAATACTCACAGATTACAGACCTTCTCAAAACTTCTGCTCTTTCAAGTCAGAAAATTTTCCTTGGAGTACTGGGTGCATTTTCCATTTTAGGCAGCGATCCTGAGATTTTTACTCTCTCTTTCTGATGTAGAATCCCACTGATTTCTGTTGGATTATTCATTAAACAAGTCATGACCCAGACTGAAGCTGTGTGGGTTCACTAGGCTTTAGTGTCACAGACCTGGGAAATGTACCTGCTAATCCAAGACCTTTGTAAGCCCATGTGGTGTTTCATGCTGGAAGCATCCGACAGTGGGGTCTCCAAGGAGGTTTAGAAGGAGGCTCAGGTGGTATTTTGAAAAGCTTTATTCTTCATTCATCATTAAAATGAACACTGCAAGTACTCTGGAATGCATTAGAAAACATTCCCCCCACCCCCAAGGTAAATTAGCTCAAACAATCAAAATTTATTACATTAAACATAATTGAATGATACTCAATTTTATGTAGGTCTAGATCAGATTTTTTCTCCCACCCTATCTAGCAATCTTGTCCAAGATTACTGCAAAATGTTGTCTTTAGGAAGCCAATCATTAATGACTTATGAGCAGCATTTTACTGAAAGAGTTTAAGCTGCTTGCTTGAGTCATAAACTCCATGGAGAGCTGTGTAAAAGCTTTTTTTCCCACCTTTTCAGTCAGTGAAGGATTCATGAATGGCAGAGCAAATACAAACATTCAGGAGGCAAAAGCATCCACAGGTTAAAGGATTTAAGTTAAAAGATTTACCTCAAGAAGAATTGCTTCTCTTCTTAGTCCATCTGTGTGACTTAAAGTGATTTACTTCTCACTCTGCATGACCCTTGGTCAGGTCCTGCCTTTTTCAGCAGAGAAAACAGCAAATTTTTTTATCTACAGCAAGACTGCAGGCTGGAACAATAATAATTTTCCAAAGGACTAATCTGACAATGATGGGCAGCCTGTTCCAGTGCTCTGTCACTCTCACAGTACATGGCACACTGTCCATAACACAATGAATTGCATATCACAGAATCACCAAGGCTGGCAAAGACCTCTGAGATCACCAAGCCCAGCCTGTGACCAACACCCCCACATCTCCAGACCAGGGCACTAAGTGCCACCTCCAGCCTTTCCTTGGACACCTCCAGGGTTGGTGCCTCCACCACTTCCCTGGGCAGCCCATCCCAATGTCTGATCACCCTTTCCATGAGGAAGTGCTTCCTGATATCCAACCTAAACCTCCCCTGGAGCAGCTTCAGGCCAGGCCCTCTTGTCCTGTCACTGGTTGCCTGGAAAAAGAGCCCAACCCCTCCTGGCTACACCCTCCCTTCAGGTGGTTGGAGAGAGTGAGAAGGTCCCCCCTGAGACTCCCGTTGTCCAGGCTGAACAACCCCAGCTCCCCCAGCCCATCCCTGCCAGACTCTCCCTCCAGTCCCTTCCCCAGCCTCGATGTCTCCTCTGGACCTGCCCCAGCACCCCCAGACCCTTCTGGCAGTGAGGGGCCCAGAGCTGCCCCAGGACTGGAGCTGAGGCCTCCCCAGTGCTGGGCACAAGGGGAATCACATCCCTGCTCCTGCTAAATCTTCTGTTCCATCACACAGGGGCAAACCTGGGACTCCTCTGGCTGTGCTGTTCTACCAGATAGACCAGGCAGAGCAGCACAGGCACGGGCTGGTGCTGAAGCATTCCTGTGTAATCCAGCCTGGAATTAACTCAGGCCATCAGCCTGGGTCAGCCTACACTGCCAGATGTGGGCATGCCCTCAGCTGCTTGGAGCCAGATTTCTACCAGTAACATTTAAGGACCTAAAAAATTCATATTCATTTCTTATTTTTCCAAAGGTTGGCAAAGCTTTTCAGTTAAGTGTTCAGCTCTTCTTACATTCACTGCTTAGCTAGGTCCAAGGACTAGGGCAGCAGGGTCTTACCTCTCTATTAAGTGTTTAGTCTACATTAGGAAGCAGGAAAACAATCAGAGCATGTTCAGTTAAGGTCTCTCCAAGCCTCTCCACAGCTCTCAGGCTGTACCTTGTATACCACATAAGGACAGGACAAATTCACTTGTGATATAAAGGCTTCCTACAGATTTTGGCTTGATTTGGGAATGTAGGCAGATAAATAGCAAAGTAAATACTTGCTATAATTACAACACATTGATTTACTGCCTTCTGGGAAATGATACAGCTGAGCAGTAATAACAAGGTTGTTCATGATTCTGTGTCTATGTAAACATATAGGTGCATATATATATATATGTATGTATATATTATATATCAAAGTAGGTGAAATACTCCAGATTGGCAACATCATAGCATTAAAAAAAAAAAATAAATTAAAAAATTGGCCCTAGGTACAGTATAAGATTTTTCCTTTTCTTTGTTCACAAAATGCATTTTACCAGGGGTGATAGAATTTTTGCATCATGAATATTTTATACCAGACTTTAGCCAAAACCATGATATATCCCAGAAATTAACTTAGGGAAATCTGGTTCTCATTATTCTCTGATGTTCATTGATTTATTTGCTTTCTCAAACAAAGAATTTTAGTCCCCAAACTTGGTATCTACTTAGCTCGTTCTTAACCCTTCTGAGGGGGATTGAAACTTATTTCTTGGGAAGGTGTTGAGTCATTCTTTTTTTCATGCTATTGGACTAACTTCTTCCATTATTTGCATAAGCATAAATAAAAATATTTTCCATCCCTGTAAGAAGAATTTGGGCCACCTTGTCTGCTCTTATATTTGCATTTGAAAGACTTAACAGCCTGATGGAGGAAAAAAAAAAAAAAAAAAGAAAGAAAACAAAATAACCAACCAAAAAAACCTACAATTCAAATGAAAACAACAAAAAACCCCAACCAAAACACAGCAAACAAACCACAAAGTAAAAACTTACTCATCTGAAATAGAATTTTATATATATTTTTAGATTTCTAAGCCCTGGACTGCAACTCTTTCTCTTCCCTCCTCCCCTTTCAATTCCCACCCAGCATCTGAGTAACTCTGAAAGCATCTGAACTCATCAGACACACCACATTTGGACCTGGACGTTCCTTAGGCACCTGCAGTTCTGCATTGTGTGCATGCCCAGATCTACCCAGGCCTTAATGGGATCCAGAAACTCAGCTGTGTGGTGCCAAAGTTCCCTAAAGGGCTTAATCCCATAAACATGCCTAAGGCCCAGTTCATACGTTCCAGTAGGACCAGGCCTCTCACAAGCTGTAATTGTTTCTGTTATCTTTTAAAACAGCTTTCTGGAAAAGAAGGTGGTGTTCACTGGCTTTTGCAATGTATTAAGCTTAATAATGGATTTACCCACGAGGTAGTTAAACTACAATTCCTCCCACAGCTTGAGGCAGATTTAACCCTCAGCTGCTCACATCCCTCAGTCCTCTATCCATCACATAATAGTGTGTTGTAAAATACAATCCTGCTTACTCCTCCATTTCAAGCTATGCTGTTGTACCATAAAGACAGCAGTGCTCCTGTTTTGAGCAAGGAGCACCCAAGACCCCTAAGTTACTTACTCATTTAACATGCAGAGTAAAAAGACCAAAAGTAAACTCAAAGATTCAGAAGTCAGGTGCTTTCCTGTAAGTCCCTTCTAGTCCCTGCTTGTTGCTCAAATAGGATGAGCTCAGGTTAAATAGGAAATAAGAAAACTAATGTCTAACTCAATGGTAAAATTGATTTTTTAAATAATAAAAACTTAATTTTTTTCACCATGAGGACAGTCAAACATTGGAATAGTTTCCTAGGGGATGTTGTGAATTCTCCCACATTGGACAGTTTTAAGTCTCATCTTGACAGGGTGTTGAGCCATCTCATAGAAACTATAGTAGTAGAAGAAGTAGTAGAATCTAAAAAGGTTGGACTAGATGATTCTTGAGGTCTCTTCCAACCTGACATTCTATGGTTTGTTCTCCTTCAGTCCACAAAGAGAGACTCAAATCTTCCTTCTCCAAATTCCTACCAATTTGCCTTTCTCTGGATGGAACAGCTTCATCAACTTCACCTTCTTCTACTGCTCATACACAAAACTCACATGGCCATAGGATGCTGTCACCCTCCTGCTGGGGAGAAGCACCTTCCTGACATTGTGATTTAAGTGTGTAAACCATGAAAAGCAGAGGAAGCTTAAACTGTGTCATGAATCAAGAAACAGCCAACTGAAGAGTACAGTTGAAGCAGGAGATGTAGTTGCCATGCAATGACTTCTTCAACTCTTCTGGTAGGGTTCACTGCAATTACTAACACAATGCAGTAAAAGGCTGCCTTTTGAAATGCTGAGCTTGCACAGCTTCTCCCAGCTTCCCTGAAAACAAACAAGAAAGAAGGCCATAAAATGGCAGGATCTGCTTTTCTTTAGGTTCAGCAAGTCTTGAACTATTTAAATTCAATATAAATGTTTTAAAAATAAATTTAAAAAACCTCATTGAACTGAAGTTTTGCAGAATTCTATCTAACTCAGAGGACTAGTACTAGGACCACATGGTCAAGATTTAAAATCCAGTAAAGAACTACTTTGACAGAAACTAAAACCTGTTATGCATTTGGTAGCTTGTGTGAAACTAGACAAGCTATGCCAGGCAATGATGTCCATTACATGCAGTAGTTAACAGCACTTAACCATGTCATTCTGTGTTTCACCTTCCAAACATGACAACACTTTTATCACTGGCCCATTAATGTCTCAGTTTTACATCTTCTCCTGGGTAAAGAGATTTTCGCTGGAAAAAAGACCTCAAGTAGGTCCATTTGTGATCAGTCTTGAGATCCTTTGTCTACAGGTGACTGACAAACATCATCTGAACTGAACTCTGTTCTGTTCCCACCTCTTCTGCCAGACCTCTAACTCTGAAGCTCCCTACAGCCTTCTGGGTTGTACCATTCAACCCTTCCTTTTGGAAAATTGTATTATGAACATCACTAACAACAAAGAGGAGATTACGTTGTATAGTTTTAAAAGCATGTTCTTTTCTGGAGAAAATGCTTCATAAGATTCACCTGAGCCTATAGATAAGACAATTACCTAGATTGTTACACAATTTTTAAATACTTAAACTGTGTTATTTTTAGAATTTTCTTCATTCTTATAGTTTATCCTGCTTATGTTTGTTTATTTTAAATGCAAAATGAGCATGAGAGGAGCTTAAAGATTTTATTTTCTGAGAGTATCTGGTCAAAGCACATCGAAGTATTCAGATCCCCACTGAATGTTTTTCACAACTAATTCAGCTAGAACACACTTGTGAACTCTAAAATGGTTTAGCTGTTTCACTCTATATTATTTCTCCATCAAACCAGCATGAATTAACCACAGTTAGGTCAATCAGGTAGATAGAAGCAGATATGTGAGCTTGTCTGTAATGGCAAAACTTTGGGGATTAATGCATTTGTTGTTTTACTATATGCACTATGATGTGTCATTATTTGTTAGTCATCCTTCATGTGAGACATTTGAAACACATATAGCCTTACTGAAAATATACTGACTTTGTAGCTTCTTCTATTTTGTGAACTGTTAAAAAAATCATTAAATTTCTTTGCAAGAAAACCCTTACATAGAATCATAGAATCATTGAGGTTGGAAAAGACCTTCAAGATCCTCAAGTCCAACCATCAAATGAACCTGAAGAAATGAGTCCTCTGAAACCAGCAGAGACCCCGATCCTAAAAAACCCCAGACTGCTCAGTTTTGTACCAAAAGTTGTTGTGAAACAATACTAGAAATAAAGAGATGCTTAATTTCCTCCATACAAGGCTAAAAATTCACCCTAGAATGCTCTGCTCTTTGAGTAAATAAATAGCAAACTCATAGTTTCCTGTAGCATGTTACCTACCAGCTTGATATCAAAATAGCTTGTGTCAGTAATAGATGTTTTAATTCCTGACAATAAAGTTTTACCAGTGACACAAAAAGCCCACAGTATCACTGTTACACTTGTAGGCTGCCTGCCAATCTTTTACAAGGCCATTGGATAAGTAACACAATGAACATGAGGGATTATTAAAAATAAACTCACATCTTGGTGCTTCAACATTTTCTCTCTCTTTTCCTTACGAAGTGATGGCTGCAGTGTCTTTTTTTGGAGGAAAAAATAGCATAAGCAAGGGCAGCAGAACTAGATGAAATTTTGATGTGACAGAATCCATTAAAATTGTGCTTTGGCTGTCTGTTTGTGCCCTTGAGTCTCATGAGTGCAGTTGGCACGAGTAAAGAATCACTTATGGACTCAAAAAATGATGTAGTACATTTCCTACCCTTTTAAATCCTTTCATGCGTCCCCAGTATCCCATCTGATTTAGGGAGGAACATCAGAAAGTTGGGATGCTTTTCTGAATCTTGTTCAAAGAATTCCAAACACTTTTGGGTTGTAAAAATGAGATGGAAATTCTGCAAGAAAAACATTTCTTTCAGGTTGTCATACATCTTGCCTGGAACAGGTAGAGATCTCTGCAGAAACGAAAGAGCATGGAACAGTTGCAGAGGTTAATCATGGATTTCCAATTTCAGTAATTTAGTGATCTGTATTTCAGCTGATTCTTAGGCAGTAGAAGCTCTTCCTTTTTTGGGACAATGGTAAGGCCTGGTAAACAAGCTTAACTAATTTATTTAATTTCACTGGGGTATACTTTAGGGATTAACAAGGAACAGCAATTGATGCCTTGCCACATGCTCTCTGGACTGTGATTTCTTTGCTCTTTGCTGTATCACAGCCCTTCTCTAGCCCAGAAAACAACCATAAATCAAACTAAATATTTATATAGCTTTTCGGCATTTTTCATGAGTGAGTGAAAAAGATGATGGGTAAGCTGGTCATAAAAATTCCAAGGAAAAATAATTTATGGGATTTTGCCAATATGACAAAATACAAATGCCTGACAAAAGCTGTTTGATTCTCTGGGTGCTGCAGTGGATGTAAAGGGGATCTCTCATGTCTACAACTGCACAGAGGGAATGACCAGGCTGTTCGGAATCCATCCCATGAAATCCATCAGTGGAAATGCACCAGGTTTTTACCAGTGGAATATAAAGCAGAATTTAGTCTGTTTTCTGCTTTGAGAGTGGTTAAATATGAAACACACCTAGAAGACCATTCTAGGTTGGATCATTAGTGAATTAACATATAGGGAATGATCACTGTTACCTACACCTAAATGAGCAGTACAGGCACCAAGGGTCCAAAAGCTAATGATGGAAAGTGTTAATTGTGTCCAAAGACAACTTTCTGAGTTCAATATGAACAATGGATCAGGAGGCTAAATCTAGCCAGTGGGAAAGGTTGAGCACATCATTCACATTTGTCTGAAGTCTCCCATTCCCAGGAAGTATTTGTACATGGCACAAATCCATTCGTCTGAGACTCAAAATGCAATGGCAGCTCTACATACTTAATATAACACAGACAATTTGATCTTAGAGAAAACTTTGAATCAGAATCTTCTGCTTCTTTATTTTCCTAACTGTGATAATTGCAGGACAACGTGAAAAACACAAGCTTCCCTCCTCCAGTAGGAGCTATGACAACATGCAGCCCATGGGCTGGAAGAAACATGGTGTCCATTTCCCATGGCCATGAATTGCTGTATTCTGTATTCTGGGGTACAAACACCATGGCTATTTCAATACATGTAGGTGGATTTGGGGATTTGTCATGAGAACTGAAACTTGATCATCTAAACTGCTAGAATGATCACGTGGATACTAGCACAGTTTTGGTTTGCACTCAGAATTTTGCAAGATGATTCCCAAATACAGTTCAGGTTTTACCACATGTCCTCCTTGTCCTAGGGACACCACAGTATGGTTCTGGTCAGATCATTCCAGTTGGCCTCAGCTGGAGTACCCAGAGAATGGTTACTCTAATTTATGGTTATCAGTATAACCAGATGATCCTAAGAGCCAAACAAGGAGTTCAAGTCTGTCTTGCTCCTGCTGGTTAACCTGACATTAGTTATTCAGGTTCTCTCTTACCTGATTCTTGTCAATGAATTACAGTCTCACAGGCAGGACATTATTACAGGAGCTAGGGAATGTCTGTAACACTACTGCTTTTTCCAGCTCCTTATAATGGTCTTATGGGACTAAGGTACCTAGCTAAGATGCAGGCTGATCAAGAAGATCGATATTGGAATTCAAATGACTGAAGTGTTTTGGCTGGTTTTAAGTGAAGACAATGTGGACCATGTATGGAATTTTAGTCTTCTTCAGTCCATGCTGCCTGCAACGTGGATCTGAATTATCAAGATATCCAGTGCAAAAGGAAATAATTAAGTCATATAGTACCATGAGCTAATATTTGATATCCTAACAGCCAACAGGACTAGAGCAGAGCAGAAGAGAAGAGTATTTCAGTTGGAAAAGACCTACAGTGATCATCTAGTCCAACTGCCTGACCAATTCAGAGCTTAACAAGTTAAAACATGTTGTTAAGGGCATTGTCCAAATGCCTCTTAAACGCTGACAGTCTTGAGGCATCAACCACCTCACTAGGAAGCCTGTTTCAGTGTTTGGCCACCCTCTTGGTAAAGAAATGCTTCCTAATGTCCTAAACCTGCTCTATCACAGCTTTGAACCATTCTCATGTGTCCTTTCATTGGATCCCAGGGAGAAGAGATAAGCACCTCCCTCTCCACTTCCCCTCCTCAAGAAGCTGTAGAGAGCAATGAAGTCACTCTCAGTACTTTTCTTCTTCTCAGAGGACATTCCTTCCAGCCCTTAATATTCTCCTGATATCTTCTCTTAAGCATAAAAACAAATAATGGAATATGTCTGCCCTTATACATAGAATCACAGAATGGCTGAAGTCAAAAAGGACCTCTGGAGGTCACCTAATCCAACCCTGCTGCCCAAGCATGTCCTGACAGCTTTTGAATACTCCAAGGAAGGAGACCCCACAACCTCTCTAGACAAGCTGTGCCAATGCTTGGCCACTCTTCTAGTGAAGAAGTATTTCCTGATGCTCAGGAAGAGCCTTCTGTGTTTAACTTGTGCCATTGAAAAGAGCTTGGCTCCCTCTTATTTATACTTTCCCTTCAGACATTAACACCCTTTGATAAGATAGAACCCCTTTTCCCCTAATCTTCTTTTCTCCAGGCTGAACAGCCCCAGCTCTCTCATCCTTTCCTTATATGAAAGATGCTTCAGTCCCTTGATTATGGTAGTGACTCTTTGTTGGACTCTCTCCAGGGTGTCCATGTCACTCTTGTGTGGGGGAGCCCTGAACCAAACAAAATCAAGCAAATCCAACCAAGGAATAATGTTAAAAGTGGTAAACTTGGAAGTCAAGTATGCAAAATACAGAAAAGGCTGCAAGTCCAGTTTTCCCCAGACAGTGTAAATTCAACCTGCTTGCATGTCTGCATTACTGTAAGGCCTTGAATTAAATGCTCACTTACTACTTCCACAATGAAGAAAACCCAACAACAACAATCAAAAAAATCAATTTCAGTTGCCAACAACTTGTAAACATCATCCTATCCTATTGCATCTCAGAAACTGTGTACAAATCAATGTAACCACATCTGTGGTTTTTTTAATGGTAGGTGGAAAATTCAAGTGTGCAAGTTATGAACTAGTATGCTAGTGCTGGGGGGGCAGATCAAGTACTGGAACTTATGGAGAAACTTGATCTATCTTTGGATGCCACCTTACAGATTAATATGAGGTAGCTCCTCAATCATTTTTCCCCAGGTTAATACCTAAATTTCCCACAAAGTGAATGTATGAAGGCCAGTGTCCAAACTTGAAAAGGAGGAGTTCTCAGCCTGAATTTAGACTCTTGAAATTCCTTCATGCTTTCACCCCTACCTGTTTGGCTTTCTTTAGAACAAATTGAGATGACTTAAACACTTTTGGAATGACTGATCCAGATGCAGGAACTATATCTGACTTAGACTGCCTGAGTTTTATCCATAACTCTTAGCTTTCCAAAGATGTTGGCTTAAAATTCAGTGGACCTATTGTTCAGGGGATAGAGAGGCTTATTATTTCCTAAAGTCTACAGCCTCCAAGTTGTCTCAAATTGGCCAAAAGTCTAGGAAGAAATTAATCAGGACTCCAAGATCAAAGTAGCTAGCTCAGTTAAGTTGCTGTGTCTGTGAAAGTCTTAAACAGGCCATAGAGTTAGAAACAGAGATTGTTGTTGTGGTAGTGTGGATCTTTACATTTTTAGAAAGTTAAATGCTCCACAAACACATCATCTTTCATTCTTGGGACTTCAAAGAGACCTTTATCTTTGTCAAAGACTGACAGAGTTATGCTTGCTGATTATTTCTATATCATCTTATTCCAGGAGTGAATTCTATATATTCATACATACATATGTCCAAACACAAATGCACACACAGGTAAACTTGGTCACAGAAACATATATGTATACATATACACATACATGTGTGTGTGTTCAGCCATATGTAACATATATGTAAGTAACTTTACAAATAGCTGTTTTATTCAAGTTTGTTGATAGCTTGTGTTAATGAATGCTTAGAGTTTTGGCAAGTCCCACTGGAGTCTGGATACAGTGCTCATTAAATTAAGCAAAACCCTGGAATTTCATCTAAAAATGGACCATTTGAGGCATGTCTCATATTATTGTTACATATGATCCATAAGGTCTGCTGAAAAAAATAATAAAAAAACTGAAGAGCAGAATTATTAATGAAAATCAGATTCTATTTAAAGCTGGTGGTTTGGCATTATTGAAAAACTATGTGATTTCAGACTATAACAATCTTCACTTACCCATTTCGTGACAATTTCTTGGAATTATATTTAGTCAGAAGCAATTCTTTTTTCTTTTTTTTCCCTGAAAATTTCTTTCTTTTATTTATTTTTTTTTTTTTAAAGGAATGATGTAGTCAGTTGGAACAAGTAGTGGGCAATAACATTTCTCCGAGTAGTCTCTGAGCACTTTTCTGTGCTGTGGTGTTTAATGTTTTAGAAACTTATCTGAGCACTACCATGTATAAGTAACTTGTTCTCCTATGCTCTCTATATTTAGTAAAGAAGCTTGTTTGGAACCCCACTGTGCCCATGTGGTTTCTATATATAATTTGGTTGTATAATGAGAGAAAAAGACAAAGCATCCCATAACATGCCCGATATTGTACAGGACAGAAATGAAGATGGTCTCTGCTGCCAATGGTTTGCTGTCCAACATCTCCAACTTGAGCATTACTCTGTTGGATGGAGCCCCACCTCCATATGGAGCTCTACAGCAGCCAATGGACTCCTTCAGATACACTGGTCTCTGCATGTGCAGTTCATTATGGGGATGTGGCCCAAAAGTCGTACATGAGAAAGAAAACAGAGATGAAGAAAGGAGGGAATGCACACATTTCAGCTGGCATATTCCAAGATAGCTCAAAGGCATGTGATTTCCATTAAAACTCCATTGATTGTCGCTTACAGAAGATCATTTTGGCAGGTGACATAGAAAAGCAAAATCCCACCTGAGAGAGGTGTTGGCAACATTCTTTGCTGTTCCTGTAAGGATCATTTGTGCATTCTGACCAACGCAATTTGCAAAGAAATACTTCAATAAAAGGAATAAATTTACCTGTTTGAAGGTTTCCTACAGAGGACTGGATTATAAATAAACATGTAGCTGTATTTTCAAATGATTTCCAAATGCAGTTACATCTTAGCTTGGGTAATGCCAATAATCCTAAATATTTTAGGCTGTTCTGAACCTTCAATGTGCAGCATCAAATGAACTAGGTAACATGATATTACTTGCAGTTGTACTTTACATATAGTCCAAGTTACAGCCATGGAAACAGCTTCAGCAAGGAGCAACAGAAAAGATTTTAACACACGTGAATAAAATCAGTGGCTGAGAAACACATGGATGGAATGGGAAATACACTTCAACTGAGACTTCAGCTCCTGCACAGGAAAATAATACAGTAACCTCCTAGGATGGAATTTCACTTATAGGGGTTGTGGTGCCAGGGACAGGACATGAAGGGAACTGTTTTTGTGAGAACTCATTTCTAAGAGAATAATTTCCTTATCTATTCCCAAATCTTCCACCCAGAGGAATTATTGACAGAAGTACAGTTAATTTGCTTGAATCCTAATCAGGTATCATTGGTATTGTTGCATTTCTTTTTCTGGATTCTTCTCAGGATGGTAGCAGTTATTACTAAAACTTGGGATTTGGAGTAGACAGCCAACTTAAAATGAATTGTCACCAGGTGTGCATCTAATACCATTCTTGAAATAAAGTTAATACAAAAAAAAAAGGTGTGGAAAGAGATGGGGGACACAGACATGGGATGACAGGATAGAAAGAGGAAGGGGAAAATAAGATACACTAAGAAAGAAAAGTGGTGATCTCCAGTTCCTGATGCCTTCAAAACAAGACTGGATACTTAAGTAGAAAAACAAAACTAAACCCAAAAAACCAACCAACAAACTTCTGTTAAAAAGGAAGCACATAGTTTATGGAACATAATTATTTATGCTATATGGAATTTCAAGTCAGATAACTGTAGTGTTTTTTCTGCCTTTAAACCCTTTGATTCAGCAGGTCTGTTACCTTACCAATAGAAAGTACTGATCCCCCTTTATTCAAGGATTATTTTTGCTGCCACTGCACACCAGTGTATCCGGTAATTTCTTTTTAAATCTTAAGATTTATTTTTATTTACTTCTTTTTTGCATAATATAGCTGAAGGAAAGAAAAAGTAACAAACACCCAAACTAGCCAATTTCTGAGAAATGTTAGTATCAAGGGAAAAACACTGCAAAAATGCAGGTCTGTGTCCATAAAATACAAATATGAACATTGACATTGAAATATTCTTCAAAAAAAGATTCAATATTGTACCCATTTTACCTTTTTTAGGCAGTCCCACTAGTGTACATGCAGTGCTAAGTTCCAATACTGGGAGAAAGTGGAAAGTGAGACCTAAGCCAGTGCTTAAACAGTGCATCATCTCTTGACCATCCTGCTGGAGCAGGTCCAGAGGAGACAACGAGGCTGGGGAAGGGACTAGAGGGAAAGTCTTATAGGGACAGGCTGAGGGAGCTTCAGCCTGAGAAGGGGAGACTCAGGGGGGACCTTCTCACTCTCTCCAACCACCTGAAGGGAGGGTGTAGCCAGGTGGGGTTGGGCTCTTTTTCCAGGCAACCAGTGACAGGACAAGAGGGCCTGGCCTGAAGCTGCTCCAGGGGAGGGTTAGGTTGGATATCAGGAAGCACTTCCTCATGGAGAGGGTGATCAGACCTTGGGATGGGCTGCCCAGGGAAGTGGTGGAAGCACCGACCCTGGAGGTGTTCAAGGAAAGGCTGGAGGTGGCACTTAGTGCCCTGGTCTGGAGATGTGGGGGTGTTGGTCATAGGCTGGGCTTGATGGTCTTAAAGGTCTTTTCCAGCCTTGGTGATTCTGTGAATTCCATTTTAAAGCACTGGGACACGGAGATGTTCCAGGTGACTTTCCCATGGTGACACAGCAAGTACCAGAAAATCAGGTGAAGGCTGACCAGCCCCTAGGCTAACAGGAACTGCTGGTAGAGATTCCCTTCTTTGGAGTGTATGTACAACTCATGGCATATTTCTGTTCATCAGAGTATCTTGCTTTGCATTTAGAGTGGCACATCCTTCCAAGTATATTTGCTCTGCTGTGCAAACAGGGATAGACAGGAAACAGGAAAAAAAAAAAAAAAAGAAAGAAAGAAAGAAAAAAATTAAACACCATTTAGTGGTTGGAAGTTATTTCCAGTTTGCAACCACTGTAAGGGTTTCCTGGAGAAAACTTTTCCTTCTGTTATTACAGAATAATAGCTTGTGGATGCTGAAAAGCAAACACAAGTTGTGGTTTTCTTTTAAGTCCCACTGCAGGGCTATCTCCCGCCTTGCATTGTAGCATCATGTTGTTTGGGAAAGGTCACATTTTTACTTTCAAGACACCATTTGTCTTCAGTCCCCTCTTCTAATCTGCAAAGAGTTACCCAATATTTTTGGGCAGGAAGCCAAGCACTTGGTTACAAAAGCTGCTTGAAGTGTCATTTTACTAATCATGGAGGCTTGTATTGTGTTAAATAAATACAGGTAACTTTCATTGAATGATGCTTTTGCATTTACTGGGCCAAGCTCTGGTATTTTATTTACATCAAGAAGCAGATTTCTTTCTGTACCTTCACTGAAAAATGACACACCATAAAATTAAATAAAATAAAATATTCCATTTGATGTCAAGGTTGCAGAGTTAATTAAGATTAAATCAGCAAGAAATGGAGCACATCCAGAGCAGAGCTACCAAACTGGTGAAGGGTCTAGAGAACAAGTCATACAAGGAGTGACTGAGGGAACTGGGGATATTTAATTTGGAGAAGAGGAGTCTGAGGGGAGACCTCATTGCCCTCTACAACTACCTGAAAAGAGGTTGTAGGGAGGTGGGTGTTGGCCTCTTCTCCCTAGTGAATAATGACAGGACCAGAGGAAATGGCCTGAAATTGCAGTAGGGGAGGTTTAGATTGGGTATTGGGAAGAATTTCTTTACTGACAGAGTGGTCAGGCACTGGAACAGGCTGCCCAGGGAGGTGCTGGTGGTGTTCAAGAAACGTGTAGATGTGGCACCTCAGGCCATGCTCCAGTGGCTGAGGTTTAGGTTTCTTATATTTTGTGTTGATGGTTGGATTCAATGACCTCAGAGGTCCTTCCCAACCATGGTGATTCTGTGATTTGGTGCAACCAGTGTTGCAATGAAGCTGTTGCGGTTTTGCACTAGTCTGAGGGATTAACAACACCCTGACTACTCTGTTTATGTCCATCCATTCACCAGCTCCTATATTTCTTAGATTAGCTCCCAGACAAAAGTCATGGAAGTGGACCTCTCAGTCCCAACTTTTAGGTGTGTTCAGCTACAGGTGAGGTTCTTGCATATTCTTTTTTGCCTTTAATATACTGTTCTTTTTCTGCTGTCCCTAAAAATTAGATTAATTTTTCTACAGAACAGTTGGGGATGATTGATGAAAACTGCAATGAGAAGTCTCTACATTAAGAGCAGGGGTTGTATTCTTAGGCAATGAGAAGTCTCTACATTAAGAGCAGGGGTTGTATTCTTAGGTAACAAAACCTTTTATGAAGGAATTAAAGAAAATAAAATCTTGTTTCTTCAGATCAGTATTATTACTAGCCATTCAATCAAAAGTATCACATGTTCTCTGTGGTGAAATCTGGGGTCTTCTAATTGTGGGGGTTTTTTTACACTAATGTGAACCATTAATCAGTACAGAAGTGCTCTAATGAGGGGTTAAATCAGACCTTGAACCCCATAAATAAAGATGTATCATACTACAGGCTATATCTTTCCAAGTACATGATCACAGAAGTCCTAAGCTGACATTTGAGAGCTCACTACTGAACCAAGCACAGGGGAAGAAAGCAATTACAGTTTCCAGAATGATTTCCAGAATAACAGGCAATGGGTCTATGGACTTTGCCCTGAAAGACAAGCAAACTTTGCAGCAAAACCACTTCCCACCCAGGTAGGGTCAATCACAGAGCCAGATGACTTGGAAGGCTGAATGAGTCCAGGTATGTGCTGTGCTGTCACAGCCTTGCCCTTCCCCATCAACAGAGAGGACAAGAAGAGCTCTCTTGCATCTGCTCAGGTGTCAGTAGAAATATCTTTTGTTTGGCTGCAGAAGACCATTTCAACATATCCACTGCTGGCTTTGCCTCTTCTTGTTAAATAGATGCTAGTGTACCTGTTGGGATTTTAAAAAGATTAGCATTGATCATTTTATACCAATTTTATGCCATTTTAAACCAATGATCAGCTTAATTGAAAACTGAGCTTGGTCAAGATTGTGAGTCCTATCCTACCATAAACCAGTTTATTTTCTGTACAGAAAAATGTAAGTCTTCTTTCCTCCTGTTTGCTCTTCCAGCTGCTTTGAGGACTGTCAAGGACGTGCTGATGTTCCAAAAATGGTGGGTTTTCTACCAAACAAATTAACAACTAGAAGAAAGGTTAAGAAGAAAACCTTCAGTGTAATGACTGAAAGATCTCAACTTTTTTTCATCTAGAACAGGAAGACCTGAATATTATGCATACCAGCATCTACTGGCAACTGTTTTAGCAAATAAAAGAAACCCTTACAATAACAGGAAGAATGGACCCTCTGCTTTGATGCTTTCTAAAATAAAGTATTCAAGATTTCAATTCAAAATTATGCTCTATTTTAAAATACTTTGGGATATTTTACATTTTTAAATATTCTGCTGGATCTGAATTTTACTTCTTTTCATCCCTCTGTGTTTTTAATTCTGAT
>NW_009954102.1:1549309-1641170 GCF_000747805.2 Chaetura pelagica | reverse complement strand
TTCCACTCCACAAATAACAGCTTCACGGGATCTCTGTGTGACCCCTTGGTTAGCTGTGCAAGTCAGCTGCTTGAGAGACCTCCCACGTGCAGAGCATCATGACTGGTCAGTGTGTTGTAAAACTTCTGCCCTGTTACAGGAAAATCTCTTCACCTTCTCAGCTGTAGAGGACTGAACTCTGCCCCCATTCCAGCAATAAAGGCTCACCACATACTGGTCTCCACCAGCAAGAGCATGGCTTGTAGATCAAAGGGAATGATTCTTCCCTTTGATTCAGTATTCATGAGGCTACAGCTGGAACACTGTGTCCAGTTTGGGTCCCCAAAGCAAAAAAAAAAAGCAATAGCATACAGGAGGGAGAACTTCCAGGATGGGTAGGAGTCCACAGTGCATGATGCATGAGGGAAGGCTGAGGGAGCTGGGTTTGCTTAACCTAGAGAATGCTATATAGGAATCTAGTTGTTCTCTCCAAATATCAGGCAGTGTTAGAGGAGATGGATCTAGACACTTTTGTCAGGTGCACCTTGAAAGGAAAACAGGCAATGGACACTAAGGTGCAAAAACTGAGATTCTGACTTGATGCAAAAGAAAAAAATTCATAACTATGGAAAATAAACACAGGAACAGATTTGATAAAGTTGCTTGTGGAAATCTCCATCCTTGGAGATATTCAAAACAAGGCCTTATGCTTAAAGCAACTTAATCTAATTTTGACTTTACCCTCCTTAAGTAGGGCTTAAAACCCCCATGGTTCTTTCCAGTCTAAGTTATTCTACATTACTACAGTACAAGAGATGATTTTCATTTCCAGAGAGGTACAATTTAAGGATTTATAATTCATTGCTTCATGTTTCACCTTCAAGCTTACGGTTTGCACAGAGCCCATTGATCATTCTTCCATGAAGCTGATTGCATGTAGGGAGCTGTGGGAGACTATGGAGAGAATTTCCAATAGGAGGAACTTCCCTGTAAAGCCTTGCCTAAGACATGGAAGAATGGAAAAGTCATGACAAGAATTTGGATCACTACTAGTAGGAAACTGTTCTACATAGATAGGATTCATTACCTGACAGGTCTGCCAGGGTGAGGACTGAGAAAGAATACAGAATTCTTCTGGCATTTTTTGTAGTTCTGAGTTTTAAGAGGATCTGGATGAAAGTTGGGAGTTAGTGGTTTGTTCTGGAATAAGTGTCTTGACTAGTATTCAGGTGATGTGGATCAAAAATTACTATGATGACTTATGGAACACTTGGAAAGACCCTCCAAGTTATTAGACAAGAAGATTGAATATGTGGCAAAGTAATGATGACCAAAAAAATAGCTTGAGGAGAGCTGTTCTCAGGGAATTTTAGGATGTTTGGCCTCAAGAAGGTATTTATTAATTAGACCTTCTCAAACTAGAGACACTGTCTGAGGAGCACCTGGAACAGGCTGGGTATAAATATAGAAAGAACTGAAAATATTTAGGTGACAGTATAGGTTGGTCAGGAGAGGGTGTCAGGGGATGAAGAGTGTTTTGGTTTGGGAAAGAAAAAAAATTACTACATGTACAAATAATAAGTCAGCTGATACAATTTCTTGAGTGATTGCACCAGTCCCAGTGGGAACTCTTTGGGCCTGGCAGGATTAGCCCTTTCCCAAGGGATCCCAGAGCCAAGGAACCTAAAAAAGAAAAGATGGAAGTAAGATGGAAGGAGCAAGGTATTCTTAGATAAGGTAGATATAGAAACTATTCTTGTATTAAGCAACCATGAGCTGATTAAACTGATTTTAGAGCTACAAAGCAGAATCAAAGTAATATGCTGGATTTCTAAGAGACAAGAAAGTAAGAGATCAAGTCAACAAAGATTACTACACTAAGGAGCTTCATTATTTGAATCTAATAAAAAGCTTTATCTGAAATTGTTTTACAGGTTATAGAGGGGAGAGTTACAGGGATGGGAAGCATTGCCACCACTACAGAATGGTAAGGTCCCAGTTAAAGGTTATTATTCTAATTATCAATTTTAAAATAATTTAAATTGTAATAAGGACAGGTAAAGATTGCCAAGTGATTCTATTAAGTGCTTACTTTATTAAAACAAATTAAAAAATCTTTGTTTTGACTCAAAAGAACTTAGGCATATGAGTGTGATAAAGACACGTGGATCATAAATATGAATGACAAAGAACTGTTATTTCATTTAAAAGCTGATACTGGTGTAGGATCAAATGAGCTCAAAGTGCTTGTGAAAGGACTTTGAGTAGAAATATGAAGATATCTAAACATCCATATTGTGACTTTCAAGGACAACTTTCTGAAGAATGTAGACAGGGGTAAGGAATCTAAATTGTTTCAAGATGTAACCTGAAACCTTGGATAAAGACAGGGTTGTATAACTGACTAGTGTTGATGCTATAACTAGAAATCAAAAGTGATGCAATAAGGAATTATTATTTTATTAAAAAAAAAATATATATTTTATTTCCCCCCAACAGAGCAACCTAAAAGTATCATGGTCATCACTTGCTGAGACTTGGTTTTAACCTTGGATAAAGACAGGGTTGTATAACTGACTAGTGTTGATGCTATAACTAGAAATCAAAAGTGATGCAATAAGGAATTATTATTTTATTAAAAAAAAAATATATATTTTATATCCCAACAGAGCAACCTAAAAGTATCATGGTCATCACTTACTGAGACTTGGTTTTCCTCTGTATTTATTTTATGTTAAACCTATGCTTTGAAGTTTCTTCTGATGCCTGCTGAGAAAGAAATATTATTTTTTCACTCCTTGAGTCATAACTTGACGGCCTGAGGAAGTGGAATAATGTTTTCCTTCCACCAGCCCCTTGGAGATAGACTGAATATGGATCTGCAATGTTGGACAGAGCATCCTGGTGTATGCAAAGGTTCTGCAGAATCTCTCACGTGTCTGACTGTTGTAGCTCTGCCTTGCAGTTGCCAGTTTTGGAGTCAGAAAGGAACCTTCACCCAAGTCACGCTGGCCAAGGTCAATGAGGACTGCCTATGGAGCCTTCTGTGGCACAGGACATGGTTTATTCTTCAGGATCCCTTGAGCACATAGTCCTTTAAAATTTCATGCTATTACTCTTAGCAACAGTCCTTGGTTTCCTTGATTTTTTTGGAGGTACTTTGTGCTTTCTTTTGCACCTGGCAGCCTGGTGTTTTGTAGTGATGAAATGAATATTCTGCAACTTGCAACGGGCAGTAGATGGGCAGATGGAAGGGCATCAGTGCTCTTTAGAGATCCATAAACTTGGAATCACACTCTTCAAGCCTAATTGTAGACACTTAACTGAGATACTTACTTTTGAGGGTTATTTGCTCTATATTTCTCCATAGTCACTGGAGTGAGATGGACATTTCCAGGGGGAGTTTGAGTCCATGGATATTTGTAATTTTTTTCAAGTCAGCCAATTTCTCTCCCTGAACTATGAAAAAATACATAAACAAGAATCCAAACTAGGAAGAAAAGAGTTTTCAGGTAACACTTGAAGCTGCATCTGTGAAAAGTGTGCATAGAAAAATCAGAGCTACTCTACCTGCTGCATGACACTTTGAACAAGTAGGGGGCTTAACACAAAGATTGTCTCTTTCAAATTCATATTTATCTGTCCTGTATTTGGTGGAGGAATGACAATGACAACTCTTAGTGAATGGTTAGCAAAGATATTCTTCCTACATCACAAAAGGACCAGATATCCAAGTCATAGAATCATAGAATGATTTAGGTTGAAAGGGACCTTAAGGATCACCTAGTTCCAAATCCCCTGCATGGGCAGGGACACCTCCCACTAGGCCAAGTTTCTCAGAGCCAGGGATAGGCCTTCCATAACTTCTTTGAGCAACCTGTTCTGGTGTCTCTCCACACTCATAGTGAAGAATTTCCTCATAATGTCTGACCTAAATCTCCCCTCTTCCAGCTTTAATCCATTACCTCTTGTACTCTCAATACAAGCTTTGCAAAAACCCCCTTCCCAGATTTCTTGTAGGTCCCCTTTAGGCTGCTATAAACTGTTCCTGGAGCTTTCACTTCCCCAGGCTGAACAGCCCCAACTCTCTCAGCCTGTCTTCATAGCAGAGCTGCTCCAGCCCTCTGTTTAAATTCATGAGGTTGGCATTGGCCCACCTGTCAAGCCTGTCCAGGTCCTTCTGGGTAGTATCCTTCCCTTCCAGAGTGTCAGCCACACCACACAGCTTGGTGCCATCAGTAAACGTGCTGAGGGTGCACTCAATGCCACTGTCCATGTCATTGACAAAGATGTTTAACAGCACCAGTCCTAGTACTGACCCTTGAGGAACTCCACTTGTCACTGGTCTCCATTTGGACATCAAGCCATTGACCACAACTCTTTGAGTGTGACAGTCTCACCAATTCCTTATCTACCAAGTGGTCCATCCATCAAATCCATATCTTTCCAACTTAGAGATCAGGTTGTTGTGTGGGACAGTGTTGAATGTTTTGCACAAGTCCAGGTAGATGACATCAGTTGCTTTTCCCTTGTCCACCAACACTGTGACCCCATTGTAAAAGGCCACCAAATCTGTCAGGCACAATTTGCCTTTGGTGAAACCCTGCTGGTTGTCATGAACCAGCTCTGCATTTTCCATGTGCCTTAGCAAAGTCTTCAGGAAGATCTGCTCCATGACCTTGCCAGGCACTGAGATGAGACTGACTGGCCTGTGGTTCTCTTGGTCTTCTTTTATTCCTTTTTTGAAAATAAGCATTATATTTCCCCTTTTCCAGTCAGTGGGAATTTCACAGACTGCCATTACTTCTCAAATATGATAGAAAGTGACTTTGCAACTTCATCCATCAGTTACCCCAGGAGCTATAGATGGATCTTGTCAGGTCCCATGGACTTGTGAACTTTCAGGTTTTTCAGATGGTCTCAAAACAGCTCTTCTATGGTGGGTGGATCTTCCTTTTCCCAGTCCCTGCCTTCTGCAACCAGGGCAAAATGGACAGAGCACTTGCTGGTGAAAGCAGTCAGTGTAATGTTACATACAGATACCTCTACAATTATATCATGTCTCAAATTGAGTCTTTGCCAAAACATTCACTTAAAACAAAAGCACAGATGAAGCCAATGACTTTACAGTTCCCATGGGAGATGTGTCTGTGTCTGAACACCAGGATATTGTGGACAAGATTTGAAAGTGTAGGCACATGATGCCTCATGCACACATTTGAGGGTGCATAAAGTGGTCAGAAATATTTGACATGTGCAGGCAAATCACATTTCTGAAAACATACATTGGTAATTCTCTAGAAAAATCGCAGAATGATTAGAGTTGGAAGGGACCTTAAAGATCATTGTGTCATGTTCTGTTACCCTCAGGGACTAAGACTTATCTCCAGCTAAGTTTCACCAACAGGTAGTTGAGAACTCAGAGCAACATGTGAGACTCAGAAGGAAGAAGATGCTCTTGGGAAGTTCTGTTCTCTTGCCAGGTCCTCATAGTAACAGTGATTGTTCAAATAGAGAGTTTTATATTTCCTTCTCTTTTTCCATTACCTACTTTTACATACGTGTTACAAACAGTGTCCTATCATTCTCCCACTGTGGAAGAGCTTTCTGTCTCCCTTGGTGTTAGTCAAGTAACTACCCAGTGCAGTACAGGTATGTATCATGTACAAAGAAATTAATGAACTAAAGGGTGTAACTCTCCTTGTCTGGGCCACTTTCTTCAGGCGTCTCTTACCATATGCTAAAGGGCTGTTATGAATACAGCAAGGATTCATTGGCTGACACACACAACAGGAGGAGGGTTAAGATTCTCTTCATTTACTTGTGTTAGCAAGTCATATTTCAGTGTATACATTGTTACCTCCAAAGCCAACTCTGCATGTTCACTGCATGACTGGGGAAACAAAAAAGTTTATGCGCTGGTTTTAAGGCAAAACTCACCTTTTAAAGCTGTCTCTGAGCCACACAGAACTGCCTGTGAGAGAAATGCCTTTCAAGCAGCCTATATTTACATGAGTATGACAGTGCCTTTGTAGCTAACTGATCTCCACTGTTATTTTTCCCAGTAAAGAATGGCAAGACATCCAAGAACCTGATTGGTTGGCATGGATTTTGTTTGCTATAATAAAATACAACAAGGGCTGTCAAGGCTTATTGCTTCAAACGAAGAGCTGTGTACAGCATGGTTCCCTGTAGCAGCCTGCATATGGAACCCTTTAAACATTCTTAAGAGACCCATTGGGGCTTCTAATTATTGTGAAACATCTCCTGGCAGAACCATTCCTACCCTTCCAAGAATGCGTTGTAAAAATAATTAGATGATGAGATTTAGATCGAAACCGCTAACTAGTGATTTAAGAGTTTTGCTGGTACCATATAGAAAACTAAGGAAATGAAATGCTGAAAATCTCTTCACATGAAAGGAAAACAGTCCTTTGTGGTTCAGATTTTGGGGGGAAGACAGAGAATGAACTTCTCTTTTTCCTCCTTCTTTCCCCCTCCCCAAGTTTAATACTTTGTTTCCTGTGGTTACGTGAGGGGGTGGAGATGTTTCTTCATTTTCTAAACATTAAACCACTTGAGAATCTCTCTCCATTTCTGGGGAGCCTGCTATTAGGGAACAACTTGAGGAGCTTGCTTTAATCAAGCTTAAAAGCTAGGAAGAATAGAATCACATTTTATGGCTTTAGAGGCTAAACCAACATGTAGTCAATTAGGTGACATCACTTGTACAAAAAAAGCAGAACATCTTTGTTTAATCAAAACAAACAAACAAGATTAGAAATTTAAGTGCTGTGATTTAGGAAAGATTCACATTTTGAATTAAGTCCTGGAGGACTATGGACGTGGCAATGATAAAGATTAATCACATTAAATTGGATGGCCAGCTCAACAGTTATGTTAGTTTAATTGTGAAGATGAATATTTTCGCATTTTGCCAAGGCAAATGATTTCATACTATATGCAGGTGGCATGGATTTATTTGGTCCTTCCCTTGTTTGTTATTTTCTTAATTAAGTCTTCAAATTGAGCTTTTCAACACCTAGATCCATAAAATGAATTTAAACAGAGCTGAGGGACCTATTTCCAGACTGTATTTTCTATTAGCTATTTGCCACGATGCAGGAGGGGACACATCCTGCTAAATGTTCTAGAAAATGCAAAGCTTCCCCTAAGGAGGTTCAATAACAACAAAAGAAAGAACAGGAGTGTCACCACACTGCCATCATTCTTGTTATTTAGGTTCATAATTTACATGGAATCACTGAGCCATATCTCCCTAGATATTCCTATCCAGACTCTTTTGAAGGAGACCCCTGTAAACATCAAAGGACTAGGTTTTTTGGTCCTCTCTTTAAGGTGCTTTTCTAGTATGATGGATACGGAAAACACTTACATGCTGCTAGCATGTTAAGGCCATTGCCTGTCATGCTCAGAGATAGAATCTCACATTTTGAATGTGGTCCTTCTTAATTAAGCTCTTATTGTCCTCACCTGTCAGTCAGCATCTATCCTATTTCCTTGGCTGTAGACCCTCAGCTTTCTCCAGCAGAAATTGTCCTCTCTTCTTTTTTACAGCACCTGGCACAAAGGGCTCTGGCTCCTAGATATACAGCAATACAAATAATCATAAATGAAAATAAATGAGTTGAGAAATTGCCTGCAGTCACACAGCAGGGCAGTGGCTGATGTAAGATTAAAAATTTTGGGACAGCTGGTTGGAAAACATGAGCCTTAGTCATGTTTTTCTAATTGAAAAATCATATTTGGGATGAAAATTTAAGCTGTAGCTGTAAAACTCAGGGACCTATCTTGAGAGGACTAGTTTCTATGATTTTCTTACAACTGTAACACAGATAATGTCTTACAGAGCCGATTTTAGGCACGTGGCAAAAGCTGCACAACAACAATTTTTTGCTGTCTTCCTTTCTCTTCTTCTTTTCTCTCTTAAAGCTTTGCCAGTGTTACATTTCCTCATCTGCCAGAGGTAGAAGGAGCTGAGTCACAGCCCTGACCCATGCACAAACTGAGCTTGTTAGTGAAAGGAATCTTTTTTGACCTCCAGGTCACTCTCACACATCAATGGTTAACTGTTGGCAATAGCTGGGCCTTTGGGGATTGCAGGATAAACACTCTTGTTTTTAATAGTGGGAAATTTTTTGTTTAAGCTCTGTTAGCTTGTTACTACACGAGGTTAAACAGAAGTAAGCCTGACAGTGTTACAAGAAGTAGAGGACACAATGACACACCTTCAACCCAACAAGCTGTACTGTTCACTGATCTGACTGACTTCACTGTGCAAAGGCTGAAGTTCAGTCCAGAAGTTGCTGTTTGCAGCCTTGCCAGCAGCACTATTTATAGTTTCAATCAATTTGAAATACATCCAATGCTGCTGTGCATGTGTGCAGGTGGAGAACACATTTATATCCATCCACTGCCTGCACAGCCCCCGTTCCACAGATTTGTCAGAGACAACCTGTCAGAATAGACTTAACTAATATGTTTAAAGCTTCCTCATCCCCAGGAATCAAGAGGGACTTAACTGCTTCATGGATTAGGGATAGTGCTTGGAAATCACTTCCTGGTTGTTTGAGTGGCCTCATCTCCTTAGCTGATAAGATCAATTTTACAGTCATCATTTAAGGACAGAAACTGAGAGATTTCAACTTCAAATGCAGTAAATTTCTCAATGAGTGGAAACATTAGGGTTTTATGACAACTTCCAGCTAAAGTCTGAAACACACTTCTACACAATGATGAGACAAAAAAACTAGCTTCTTCAGGCTGTGTATTAGACATGCTTCAGGCTAAAATAAAAATAAAAAAGGATAAAAAGAGCCTGTGCAGGTACTTACGAGTTAAAATGACAGCAAGAAGGTGTTGCTCTCATCTGACCCAAGCTGCCCACAGCTGCAGCTGTCCACAGATTGCTTCAGAGTGCTTAACAGAGAAGGAAGGAAAATAAGTACTTTTGAGGAATGATTCATGTGGAGAATATTAGAAAGTTATGTTAAGATGGCATGAATCATAATGGAGAAGAGACTATGCTCTTCATGCCTTGCAAGGAAGTGTAGGCAAACAGCTCAGATAAAGGCATGAAGATTTAGTCACAATAACCTCTTTCTCTGAACACCTCAGACAAATGATTTTAGGGAGCAGACTCACTGTGTAGGCCTTTTGGTCAGATGAGATTTTCCGAAGAGGATGCTCAGATTTGTAAGTACCTACATCTATTTGTCTTTCACTGGGAAAGTCTTTCTGTTGTTTTGCCAGAATTTTCTGCACTACCTGTTTTTCATTTCAGAATTTAGCACCTGTAACAAACTTCAATTCTTAAACTATCCTTTTGGTAATTCAGTAATTTGTAACCTGCAGGTTTTCAGTGAATGAAACATCTCTTTTAAATTTTTTAGAGTTAAACTAAACACATCTACAGTCATACAGACTGTGTTCTTGAAGACCTTAGTAAACTTTTCAGCCACCCTGATCTGAATTGCTGAGTTCATAATTAAATAAGTTGTGCAGAGATGTTTGGTAAAAGCAGATGACCAATTGCTCCCATTCATCCTCAAAGAAGGAATATAATATGGTGGAATTAAAATCCAGTTCAGAAAAATCTAGGTTAAATGTTAGGAAAAGCTAAATACACTCTGAGGGAAGTGGTGCACTGCCAAGAGGGGTCATGGAATCACCATCACTTGAGTATTCAAGTATGGGCCACCCATCTGTTTGGGAATGGTTCAAGAGTAAAGCAATCAGTCCTACTGGGATGCAGGAAGATGGGCTTCATGACCTACCAGCAGTATCTTCCAGGCTAAATGAGCCCATTATTCACAGAACTAATAAAAAGTCAAAGGGAAAGCCTTGTGGGGAAAAAAAATAAAATAAAATATAATTAAAAATCAACACTTAGAATGTTTGGTTTGTTCCTTTCTTTACCAAACTTACTTTAAATACCAGGTAAAAGAAGAAAAAATAAAATCCAAAGCATTGCATCTACTCTTTTTTTTTGGTTTAAATTATGTTTTTAAACCCTTAGCTTTGAGACATAGCTTAGATTCAATTCAGATCCAAGTTTTACACCAGATCTTTTCCCTCTAGAAGGATAAATCACATCTTGATAGCCAAAACCAGCCTGGATCTATGCAATTTTTTTTAATTTTTTTTTTTGTCTCAGACCTGTCAAGTATTGGAGATAAAATTTTCCCCCTTGTCCCCTATCCAAAAACATGGATTTATTGTCTTCTGCTTGCATCAAAACTGCTATATAGCAAAATTATTCAGTGAAATATAAAAATTAGATATTTAAATCGATGGGTATCACTCAGGTCTCCAGCTGAGCAGTCAGAGTGGTGGTATAAAACATTCCCTCCTCTTTGCAGACTGCAAAAGATAAATTCAAAGGACAGATCTTGAATTCTTTTCAGACTCCAAAATCTTTTTCAGTATTCACCTGAGGGCTGAGAAGTGTTAATATAATAAGTGCAATTTTATCAGGCAAGCAGAACATTCCTTTTGCCTATAAATTCTGCTGCAAGGAGATAAAAATTAATCTGGTCAGCAGGTGAAGTCAACTGTTGTGCGTTGTCAGAATTTCACTAACTACAGATTCATGTTTTAGTTTTCAAATATTAACTCAGTGTATTTCCATTTCCTGGGAATATCCTTCTGACAAAAGAGGAACGTATTAAAAATTCAGAATTCATAAAAAAAGTCAATTAAAAGTATATAAATAAATTTTAAAACTCTTTGATTACTGTGTGATCTAAGTGTAGAGTGACAGGGATTAAACACCTCTATCCTTTCAGCCCCGTTACATGGAGAAAACATGTACTAGT
Organism: Chaetura pelagica; assembly: GCF_000747805.2. NCBI lineage: Eukaryota > Metazoa > Chordata > Aves > Apodiformes > Apodidae > Chaetura > Chaetura pelagica. The sequence continues at coordinate 1,630,353 of NW_009954102.1, read as the reverse complement.
GCCTGTGTAGCATTCCTGAACATTTTCAGAACTCTTAAGGGCAGTTTTATTTCCTGGAAATTATTGTTATGGAGCTGATGTGGATAGTGCAGATCGAATGTATTGGTAATCAGAATTTTTAGTTGGTCTATGACAATGTTCTAGTAACTCAGTTCCCAAATATTCAAGCAATCATTGGTTCAACACAACTTTTAATGTCTAATTGAAGAATAGGGTAAATAAAAGCTGCAGCTGTTACTTTTAAGCCATTCTAAAATTTGCTTTCCAGTAAAAAAAAGTTATATGATTTTCTAAACCTTTTTAACCTCGGCAGCAATATTTCAAACTAACAGTTTATTCAATTAAAAAGGAACATTTTAAAACAGACAATATTTTTTAAGTTTCTTAGCAACAGGTGATTGAATCCTTGCCTGGAACTATGAGACAAGTTTTGCCAAATGGACTGCATTCTAACAATATCTTTCATATAGCAAATGGAATAAATCTAATATTGTTTTGGACTAGTTACATAAGTTACATCATAATACAAAATTCTTTATGTGTTTTCAACAACAATAGATGATGGACCCATGAAAGAAATGAGAAAGGAGAACATGATGTTTTCCTCTACAGCAGTGCTGGTTAAAAGCAGGTAGCAAGTTTGGGTACTTGAGCCCAAAATCTTTGCTTGAATACATCTCCCACCTTTCAAACATACAGACAGCACACAATCTCCATCTCTTTCTTCTTTCCCTGAGGTCATTTCATGGATCAACAGAGAGTCTTCAAGGAAAGATCCATGAAGAGTGTTGATAAGGTACTTTTTTGTCTATTAAAATGTCTTCTGAGACGTAGTTGAATGAAGGTATGAAACTAAACTTCTGCATAATCAGCATGGATTATATGGAGTGCTTGGATTTTGAGATAGATCTCTGGAGATTGCTCAGTAACTCGGGAATGTTATCCTAAAACTTAGGGTGTCTGCTCTGGGTGCCATCTTATCATGTCATAAACACTTAGCCTAAAGAAATCAAGGAAAACCACCTGAATTTGCTCTTTAGTTGAAGTTTCTTACTACACGTGTATATGACCCCAACATGATCCCTTGCAAGGTATCAGTCTAGCATCAGTAAATAGAAACTTACTGTGTATGACCAGAAGAGTGAGAATGGGGTTGAGCCATGCTTGGGCATTAAGGGCCCAACTTACTGAGAGGTACAGCAGAAACAACAAAAAGCTCTCCCTTTGGTGTAACAAAAGAAAAGCTTTTTCCACAGTGGGCTCACAGTGCAAATGTATCTGTAGACAGAAGGTATTTGGTCTCCCAGCCCAATAATGTCCCCATCTGTACCACAAGACTTTTTTATTATTTCCAAAGATCCCTGCATGCCTCTGCCTCCTTTACCAAGGGAATTCTTGGGGAAAGGCCAAGAACATGAGCTGTGACCAGAAAGCCCTACCTAAGAGAAACATGAACTACTGCAAACATCAAAGCCTGCTATGGCCACTCTATGGCCACGCTCAATCAGTTGTCTCTTAGCAGCAGCACAACTTCTTACCAAGGACACCCTTCACTCCCAGAATTTCCCACTGAAAATTTTTCACAGAATGATAATTACAATAGAATAGAAATCTCAGTAGGAGGGCACCTACAAAGATTATCTAGTCCAATTGCCTGACCACTTCAGGCATTGTCCGAATCCCTCATGAACATTAACAAGTTTGGGGCATCAATCACCTCTCTAGGAAGCCTGTTCCAGTGTTTGACCACCCTCTCAGTACATAAGTGAAAGGTCTTCATTGAGTTAATTCTTTCTTTTTATTATGAGCAGTATGATTTAATGAACAAAATATTGGACCACAGGCTAAAAAACACTGGGTTCTATTTCTAGCTTTGCCTCTAGTTTGAAAAGGGATGTTGGCAAATCACTTTTCTTTTTTTTTGCACCTGTTTCCCCTTTGTAAAATAATGTTGCTTTTCTTTGACTTGATCTTTCAGATCTCCATATAACTTAAATATTATTACCCACAACCCTCCAAAAGGCAATATGTTTTAGAAAATTCCAGTTAAAAAAATTATTTGTGAAAAAGGTCCAAGTATATTGTGCTTCAAATTGTGTTGTTGTTTTTTTTCTTTCTTTCTTCTTTCTTTTTCAATTTAACAGAGTTCAGTTTTAACTTGGCAAGGAAAATTAAAGATATGTATGTATTTATATGGGTCACAATTTCTCAGGAGGTTCTAATAAGAATGTATGTGGAATGTTACATATTTGTTATGCTGCTTAAAACAACATAAGTGGTAGTTAAAGAGAGTGAGCATTTGGAACAATAGGGTAATTCTATACACTTTAAAATTAAAACAATGGTATATATTCTGTTACTGCCAGATTCCTGTCATCCTTTAATTCAGCTTTTAGTCATATGATATCTCTAATGGGATATTTTCAGACTTTTAATGTTGAAAACAAGTTATAAACAATATTCATACCAGCTGGATCATTGGGAGGTAAATGAATCAAGTAATTCAGTACAATAAAAAGAAATAAAAGATGAGATATAGCTGCAATAACGTGGACACAAAGACTTAACTTTCCTTTCTTTCCACATCTTCATCACAATTCAAACAGCCTCATCGGGTGGGAGGCAAGGAGCTTTCCATGCACAGCTAGTCTGTGAAGATTGAAACGTTTCCCACTTTGCATAAGTGAGGAACAACGTGTCACGCTGAGTGATGAACCGCTATCCCCCGCCACTGACAGAGCGTCCTGCGACGCCTTCAGACGCACCGCGAGACGTGTTAATGTGTCAAGTCACGCTTCCCTGGAACACCTCACTGGGTTCATAAACACAAGCTCCTGCCCATGCACAGGAGAGAAAATCGGAAGCGAACGATTGGAAGCAGCGTCAAAAGAAAAAAAAAAAAAAAAAAAAAGACCAAACCAAAGCAGTTCTGAAGGTGATGTGGAAGGAAAAAAGAGCTGGAATGGGGAATCACAAAAAGATTTCTTTCCATTCCAGAAGCTGTTGCCGGAAGGACATGTACAGATGGTATGCATCCAATAGAGCCACAGGGGTTTTGGATGGGTCAGTGATAAAGAACCTAAAACAGACCAAAGAAGCTGCAGGTCTGTGTTAAGGTCTCTTAAGGTCCATGTTTGCTCGTTCCAGAAAGCTAACAATGAGAAATTTTTATGTGGAAATGGGAGGAACATCTCTTATCTTACTGAATGTCTATGCCATTGGAAGAAAATGGGCTTCACAGCAATTGCCAAGGCATCCTGTGAAGAAACGAGTGAATTTAATCTGAGGATAGGTTTGGGAATAGATGCATAGATTATCATCACTCATTTATCCAAAAACAATTTAAAAATTTGGAAAACTTAATGGAAATTAAAAGTTCAGTTGAAAACGATCAGCCTGGGCTTATATTTTAAATGGTCATGATTTTGATGAATAAAACCTTCTGATGTAACATACTTCTTTATTTTTAACTGATTTGTTAATTAACTAAAGACACTCCTGTTTGCTTAAATACAAAGCACTCCATCCTTGTACCAGACATAAACTAAAAGAGGTTTCTTGAAAAATGTTTCAGCTGTGCTCCCACCCTGGATGACTTCAGTAGGAGATACACTGTTTTTTGTCCAGCTGACACCTTCCTTCCTGATGGTCACTCTAGAAATCCTCACTGAGGACAGATTTGTCAGAGAGAAAACAATATCCAGCTGAGATCCAAGGCAGATATCTCACTAGCTGGATCTCAGTCTTTCCAGAAAAGAATCATAGAATCACAGAATGGTGAAAGTTGGAAGGGACCTTAAGGATCACCTAGTTCCAACCTCCCTGCCCTGAGCAGGGACACCTCCCACCAGACCAGGCTGCACAAGCCCCATCCAACCTGCCCTTCAACACTGCCAGGGATGGGGCAGCCACAGCCTCCCTGGGCAACCTGGGCCAGTGCCTTCCTACCCTCATGGGGAAGAATTTCTTCCTGATGCCCAACCTAAATCTCTCCTTTTTCAGGTTAAAACCATTACCCTTGTCCTGTCAGTGCCCTCTCTGGTGAAAAGTCTCTCCCTATCTTTCATGTAGGTTCCCCTTAGGTGTTAGAAGGCTGCCATAAGGTCTCCCTGAAACCTTCTCTTCTCTAGGCTGAAAGAAGAACACATCTCCAGTTTTTGTCTCCTTTCCTTTTTGTGTCCCACCAAGGGAAGATGAGGAACCACAGAACTGTTAGATTTGGAAGGGACCTCTAGAGGTCATCTAGTCCAACCTAGGACTAGGATGACCAAGTCTTTACTTTCCCCAAGACATAAACTTTTTGGTTGTTATTCTGATTTGCTTTTGTCTGCAAAACATAAAATATTATAGACCTTGTTGTCTCTTAGTAAAATTATATTGTCACCTCTTAGTAATTTCTTGGTCAATAGCAGGATTTTGGTTAGAACTGGAGCCAGCTTTTGTGATTTCACAGAAAAAATTCAGGCCTGCTAGTCTGATTGGAGAAACCCTCCTCCATTTTGTTCTCTGTCCCTGTATCTGGTTCTCTAAGGCAAATAGATTATTAAGGATATTTACCAAGCAAGACAAAATCTCTAAGCAACCTGACAGTAGTCACACAGAGAATAAAGGACCATAAAGGACTACTAGCTCTGGACAACTTACTCATTCCTGGTTCTTCTCTTTTGAAAAGGTTCCTGCAGACTCTTTCTTCCTCTATTCCTGCCTCATTTTGCCAACATCCAGTACAAAATGGAAAGAAGGGGTTCCTCTTGCTGCTTCCTTTTCACGTCATGACCTAATAACAGTGTTTTGCTTTGAAACATTATTACACTTCATGGTTTGGACAGGAGTGGAAAAGCCTACTTTTGTTATATCTCATAGTTTAGTTCAGAGTCCTACTTGTTGTCCTCTAAATAAATGAAACAGAGTGCTTCGAAGTGATCTCATATCAGATGAAGGCAATTTTCCTTAGCAGCATTTATAAAAGTACTTTTCAATCTACCAGTGGTAAAACAAAAAGACTATTTAGAGCATTAACCAGCAACTGTTCATACCGAATTAATTATTGTAAGTACCATAATGATGTCATTGGAAAAAAACCAAACAAACCAACAAAATGGAGAAGTCTACAGACCCACAGAAAATATTCAGATTGGATTTTTCCTACAATATGGTAACAAGATAATACTTTAAAAATCAGAAGCCTATATTCACATGTCCATGTTTAAAAAAAAAATATTATATTCTACTTTCAAATAAAGGAAAAATTAGAGAATCTTTCCCCTTCAGCAGTGGCAGTGGAATCATCTGCTGGAAGTTCCATTCCATGAAGTGACATTTCTTTTCCAAAATGAAATGTCTGAATGTTCTGCCAATCACACAGTTCAGTTGGCCAAATATTCTCTATTGCATTGTGCAGGAATATGGACACGTGTTCAGTGCTGGGCACGTTAGAGAAATTCAGCTTAGAAAATAGCACTGACCACTACCAAAAAAGTCACCATCTGGAATTTCCCAAAACAACACCACTCATTACTTATGTCATCTGAATGTCAAGATGGCTCCTGATCCTAGAAAGAACATCTTTAAACTGAGGCAATTTTTCAGGCAATACTTCCTTCTCAATGTATTTGTGTATAAATGTTTCAAGATATCTTTCCATGAATTTTCAAATGCAGAAAATCGTTGCCTTCTCTGTACTCTGAGTATTTTTGGAAAGGGCATCAGGATAATTTTCTTCCATAATTCTGATCTTCTGAGCAAATCAGTAAATTAAATGTTGAAGATGCATACAGAAAACACAACCTGTTCAGTTCCTCTTCAGCCCTCTCCACTATTATTTGCTCAGTTCAGGAAACCCTCAAACCATGGATTATTTTAGAAGTTAATTCTTCTTTATTTTCTTTAATTTAGACACAAAATATTTTTGAGTTGCCTAATGTGCTGTAGGGAACTAGAGGACTCAGTAAATATAGCTTAGTAACTTCAACTCTAAAATAAAGTATTAGGATGGACAACATAGATGTCTGAGTGATTCTGAGCACTGACAGCTTTAACTGGTTCCAGCTGGTTTTACGTGGTGTTTGGCTTCTCTGATATTCAGATCACTATTAACTACCTACTAACTTCAACCTCTGAAATCTTAAAGGAAAGCAAATATCTCAGATTGAAGAATAGGCAAAGGCTTATTCTTTATAACAAAATTTTCATATCCATAGGGCACATTTCAAGGTGCCTTTCAAGTGTATATTGTCCCTAAATTTCCCTTTACTTTGGCCTGCACATACAGATGTGACCATCCAAGTTTTGGATCCATAAGTAGTTTGTTCAGTGGCTGTTCCACTCCCATTGTTTCACAATCAGTTACTCAGTGCATCATTTATTTATTTATTTTAAATGCACTTACAGATACAAGATACATTATTAAGTTTTGATAGATCCAGAGAGAAAATTTGGCCAAAGGTCATTCCTAGCTATAGGAAAGTGGTTACTTTTCAATAATTGCTCATTAGAAGAGCCTAAAAAATATGTTCGTATTTCATGCCACCATGGTTTGTAGTATTTGTCACTCAAGTCTTGACCTTACATTTCAAACACCTGGATGAGTTCTGCATCTATATTTACTGGGACTCTGAACACAGCAGAGTGAAGGATGTAGTTGCAAGTTTGAAACACACATATTGTTTTACCTCTCAAGTATCTTGTTGAATCATTAATTACCTGGTGCTCACCAGGTATCATCACTGATATGTTATCATTAAATGTGGTCACCTAAACCCAACTGCACAGACAAACACACTGAGCATATAATGATGTGGGAGACAGGAAACAACTCTGAAACCAGGATCTATCATTTGCTAGTAAATGCAATGTTTTTGAAATTACCAAATATTTCAGTGACAATAACAGAATCAAAGTTGCAGAGTTACTAGCTGCAGGACATCCAGTCTAACCACTGTAAAGGCTGCCTTTATGATCTACAATAGGAATATATTTTAATATGTTTTTCTTTATTAAAATAGACAAAGAAATGCTGATATTAGTAAATGACACACAGTCCTTAAGATCAATTTGTGCAAGTGTACATGCAAGGGATGATGCTGTTGAACTAATGAAGTTTTAAAATAACTTGTGTACATAAGTTGCTTGTTTTGAAATAAAACCTCCTCCAAAGTAGTTCTATAGTTGAGATACATTTGCAAAATGTTTTCTGAATGGAGAAATCAATAAAACTGACAACAGTGATTTCTGAAAGTATTAAAACCATCATATGTCAGTGATACCTACTTTGTTCCTCTCACTTTAGACCTCACAGACTGATAAGAAAGGAAAAGCGTTATAACCCAGAAGTAAAACTGTTGCATGATTATAACCCTGACAACCTCCTCCTAATGAGCTTCCCTGCAGATAGAGAGGAGAAACAGCTTTGATCTCTCAGAGTGAAGGATCTGGATGAACCACTGTTTTAAGGAAAGGAATCTGATTAGGTCTACTCCCCTAGTAATCAAAGTCACAAGCTACCATTTGAGGTATTTGTGAAATTCAGATAAGATTAGTCTCTCCTCAGATAAGCCACTGCAGTCAGTAGGAACTAATTTAGCCTGGGATATGACCACAGAAAGTATCACAATGGGAAATGAAGAATAATTTTGGTGAATATTTTACAGGGTAGAGTAACTTCTATTAGAAAATGTAAATCAACTTCAAAGGTTTGTAATCACACTCATGATTAACAATTCTGTCTCATCAACATCATCATCATTAGCATTATTTGACAATGTGTTTTAAGCTGTATGAAATTTAAATGAAAGCCAATCCCGTCTCTAAGTAGCTCACATTATAAAAAAGAGGACATATCTATTTCTTATGACAGCTCCCCTAAAGTTTGTTAAATTGCCTTATTTACCCTAGAGCCATATCTGACTTGAGACTAACTCTTACATTTGGTAAACATAGATATTAAACAGACATACATACATATATAATGAATAATAAATAAGCTGATAACAGATATCAGTTCCTTCCCCCTTATCATTTCTTTGCCCCACTGGAAATGGGATAGAATGGCATCTCCAGAACTATTAGGCTGGAAGGCAAAAATAGACATCCTGGTGCTTATTTTAGGCCATTTATGGAACTGATAATTTAGAGAAGCAAGGGATATCTGAATGAGAAGAACATGAAGAGGTTTGCCATGCAAAGTCTTCTCTGAACCAAAGTCTTCTCTGAACTGAACTACAGGCCAGGTTTGGGCCAGAACATCTCCTTGCTGCTGTGTTACCTGTGGACAAAAAACATTACTCATGGTAAGTGGCTTTTTTCTCACTGACAATTTTACTCAGGAAAACCTCGACAATTGAGAGTGGCCTTTCAGATATACTAAGGAACTAAGATGAATTTCAATAGGGTAGAAGAAACTAAAACTGTTAGGTTTATATTATTCTAAATTTTTAGAATAAAGAACTTTTTAAAAAGTAAAATAATTAGTTTATTATGTAAAAAAAACCACAACAAACACCAACAGGTAAAATCTGTTCAGCAAAACTCTTCCCACTGCTAAACAAGGATATTTGCCTGAACAGACTCTGACACTTCAGGGTCATACAAAGGATCTAGAGATGCATATTTTCATTTGAAGAAACACCTACCTTAATTTCCATCAGATTTTGAGACAAATTTGTAAGGGATGGAGGGGGGCTGCAGAGATCAGTGACTCATTTTGAGCTGTCACTGTTATTTGCAGCCAGCCAGAAACAACTGATAACGGAGCATTATCTGTGAAAAGGATGGCAAGAAAGGGTTTATGTTTTGTTGTTTGTTTCAAATGAATTACCCCCATCAAAATGCAGCCTTGAGAATTTAATTAAGCAGCTGCCTAAATGCTGATATTTAAGGATGTTAGGCAGCCCATGTCAGCTTACTAAACAAATGGCACAATAAAGATGCAAACTGCTTTGTTTGATTGAAGACTGAGCTTTTTCACTACTTAGTCTTCAAACCATCTGGCTATGTTTGGAGAATGTGGGATGGTAGCTACTCTAACTCTTATCTAATGATAAGATTCTCACTGTCAAACATCCGCACCAGAAAGCAAATATTACACCCTTTTAAGCTTATAAAGTCTTCCCATTTCTCTAGTGAAAGAGTATGTTTTGAAGACAATACATTCCAGGGCCTAAATGAGAATATTTGTCAGTGATCTAAAGTTTCCAGATTTTTTCAATGCCAATTCAGAAACAGTAAAATTGCTTCAAGAGTCAGTGTTCATCCAGTTACACTCAGAGGACAAGATAAATTGAGGCTTCTCATTTATTACTCAACCGTCTCTAAACTGAAAGAGGGGCCAATTCTCAACACTTTTTTAATAACTGGGCTTCCTTCCAAGCTGGGCTTTCAGTTGCCTGGGGGCTTTTTTCAGTTCAGATACCTGAAATTAAAAGCTATTCATGAAAAAGTTGGCTCTAGGAAGTCAGCTTCACAATTTTGCCCATGCCAAAAATCTCACATCACTTTGTTTCCTTATATTCTCACTCTACAGGACAAGTCTGCCCTGCTTCCACTCTCATTTCCAACTGTCTCATCCACACTGCCACTTCAAATTAGGACTTTTTTTTGAGCACTGCTCCTCATCTGACATAATTTCTTCATTTACTTTTCTTTCACGAGCACTTTTTTGTTTCTGACAACCTCTTAGAAGAAAAGTCTTATACAAATCCACATTAGTTCTAACTTCTGCAACAGTTTAGGAAAAAAACCAAGCATGTTATTGACCCTCACAGTGACAACTGGATACAAGGAGAAAGGTATAATTAACACAATAATACTCTGTGACTCGTTACCAGTTCTCCACAGATTACCAAGGGGCCACAAACTACAGTGTGAGTGTCACCAGCCAAAATATTTTACCCAAATTGTCCTGAATTAAGAAGAGTTTCAGCTTGGATGGATACGACTCTTCAAAAAACTTGGCAGAAAAATACTGGTTGTTTTCTGAATCCAGCTGTGTGCATTCATATTAGTGACCAACCCAGTGCAATAGGAGCAGGTAACTATATTAAAGCTAATGCACATCAGGCCAAGGACACTTCTTTGGACTAGATTTAGCCTAGTTTCCAGGTTCACCCCACAACACATGCATTTCACAGCTTTCTGGGAGAAAAAGTGTTCAGTGGAGATCACAGATGATGGGTTCACACATCAGTAAGATGGGCATCTAATACCAAATTTTGTATTTAATTACAAACAAGTAGAAAAACAAATTTAGTATCTTGATTTTTCTGTTGAATAGGATTTGCCTTTACTGCCACTGTACTCTTATTTTTCTGCTTTTCCAATTCATGCTTTTCTGAAAAGAGTACATTACTTTCCAAAGGTAATTTTCTTTTAAATTGTTTGATGATGTTTGAAAGAATTGAGTTTCTTCAAAAGAAGAGTGTGCATCAGATGTTGACCCTTCAGATAAAATCAGATAGGATTTGTCTTTCAATTGCAGGAGCTTAACTCTCACCAAATGTTTCTACTGCGGCTTTTTCGATTTGGGGTTTTCTTTTTGTTTGTTTATTTGTTTTGTTCTGTTTGTAGTTTGTTGTGTTTTTTTCTCTTTACTGGAAGAAAGAAAATTCTGTTCACTGTATTTCTGCATTTGGCTTGGATAAAGGCAATTCTCTGCCTCCAAAAGGGAGGATATTTCTTTCTTTTTATATTGGTAAATGGGAAATGGTTGCTAGATGGAAATATTGAGGTTCAGAACCTCTACTACAAAGCACTAGAGGATGCATCTTATATTACTGGACACACTTACATATATGGCTACTTTTTGTAAATCAGATAGATGTTGAACTCATTTATGTATACTCCTAGGGTCAGAGATTTAAGTGATGCTCCCATGTTGCAGTGATGTTCCCATCCAGGTGGATGCTGGATGCCTGCTAACCAGCCAGCAACTGCAAAATCAGACCTGATGTTTTTCCCATATATATTAGTTCTTGATTTATAACATGAAACCAGATTAAATACCAGATGAGCTCATTTTACAGGTGCATAACTGTAAAAGCTGTGATCCAAGAATGTGTTGCTGTGCTCCAGTCAGTGTGCACCGGTTTCTTTGGCAGAAGTGAGGGGAAGAAAACACAACCATTATCTAGAGCACACACTTGCATGTTCCAAAGGCAAGTAATAATGCAAGAAGCAGTGGAAGACAGGCTTTGTAAAGCTGAAAGCATCACAAAGTGAATATTGAGCAGTCTGGTCCCAAATCACTGCCTTATGCACAAGTCCAGTATCCCACAAACCACATCTCTAAACGTATTTTCTGTGCAAAACAAACAAAAGCTTTTGTTGTCAGCTCTGAAAGAGTTTTCCCAAATTCAATGTCTCTGGAACAAGTGGCAAATACTGACACACACAGCAATGGGTTCAGAACCAACTGTTCTGAACCTGGTGTGAAGTGTTGATCAATTCATATCAAAGGGCAGTGAGGATTTTGGTCAGGAAAGCTGACTTTCCTTTGGCTTACAAATAGTGAGATTTGTAACTGTTGGCTAAGAGATGTCAGAGAGATTCGGTTTTGAACTGCAAGAAAAACTCCTGCTTCTTTTTTAAGATGAATATACATTATTTGCCATTTCTTCAGAAGCCTTCAGTTTTTGTTCTGTGGCCTACAAACACCTTTCTTGGAAACTTACTACAGCAAAGTGTGGGCTGCTGCTTTTTTTTTACTCAAGGGGCATAATATTGATCTTGTATTAGTAGGATAAACACATCCACTTCTAAAAGACATGATGGCCTGGAGTAAAAAAACCAAAACAACTTAAAGGTGAAAGAGTTACCAACTGAAGAAAATAGTCCTGACACCAGTCTCCTGCAATCATGGGCAGATGAGTTATGTGATTTTAAATGAGATCTCCTTGGTAAGCTTTCAGTGCTAAAACAAAACAAAACAAAATGACAAAAAAGATTTTTTCAAAATAATTAATGTCTTGCATTTGTCTCTCACAAATGCAAAGAAATAAAATTATTTGCTTTGAAGAGGGTGTTTTTATAAGTCTGTGGCTTTTTCCTGAAAAGAAAGACCTACACTGTTGGGTTTTTTTCCAATTCTAATGTGTTTGTGCATGTGAAAGTGTCCATGTGTGTCTATGTCCATGTTCCCAGACACATATATTTTCTGGGTGTGAAGCATCCACACAGGCAGAAAACCAATAGTTAATCAGTCTGGCCTGAAGTCTTTTGAACTACAGTGACTTAAACCAGAATTTGTCAAGGTTAGGTCAAATTCTTTGACCTGCTCATTTTTAAACAGTAGTAGATCTCAGGTTTATTAGATGTATTTTACAAAGCAATCTTGCTGTTGTTATGCAGCAGGTTATTGGTTTTGTCTGTCAGCTTTAAACCATGTTTCAGAAGATTTTCTTGCTGTTATGGATAAACATTAACAAGAAGGATAAAACCCAAACCAAAACAAGTCTCTCTCTCTTCAGCATATCTGCTTTCAGCTGAGAATTCCATGAGGTTTTATAGACTTCCTGCTTTACCATAGGCAAAGCTGTTCTTCTGTCACTTATTTCTTGTTCTGTAAGAAAAGGGATTAAAATAGAAGTATTAGTGGAATGCCACATCTGTGAGTGTACTGTGAGTGACAAGGATTGATCTGGGGCACTGAGCAACTAAAGCTTTCCAGTCTCCATGCTGAAGGACCCCAGTTTGCAGGTTATGTGGGAGCAGGAACTCTGTAAATCCCCAGGAGTCATTTTGAGCTTCACCTGTGCCCACAATACTCCTTGGATTTGTCTTAGGAAGGAGCATAACAGGATCCCTGACTTCACAACCAGGGTGAGTTGATTGCATCCACCGACAGCCCCTGACAGGTAAAGAAAACATCACCACTGGTACTTGATGTGTCTTTAAGAAAATTAAATTAGTTTTACAGAACCTAAAGTGTTGTATTCCTGACCTAACCATATCATAGAATCATACAATGGTTTTAATTTGAAGGGACCTTCAAGATCATCCAGTCCCAACCCCCCTGTCATGGGCAGGGACACCTCCCACCAGCCCAGGTTGCTCCAAGCCCCATCCAACCTGCCCTTCAACACTGCCAGGGATGGGGCAGCCACAGCTTCCCTGGGCAACCTGGGCCAGGCTCTCACCACCCCCACTCTAAAGAATTTCCTCTTAATGTCTCACCTAAACCTTCCCTCTTCCAGTTTCAATCCATTACCCCTTCACCTCTCACTACAGGCCCTTGAAAAAAGTTTCTCTCCATTTTTCCTGGAGCCCCTTCAGGCACTGGAAGGTGCTATGGGTTCTCCCCAGAGCTTTCTCTTCTCCAGGCTGAACAGTCCTAGCTCTCTCAGCCTGTCTTCATAGCAGAGCTGCTCCAGACCTTGGATCATCCCTGTGGATGGGTGACCTGAGGTGTGGTGACCTCATCAATGTTTAAAAATACGTAAAGGATGAGTGTCAGGAAGAAGGAGTTAGGCTTTTTTCAGTAATGACCAGTGATAGGACAAGGGGTAATGGGTTCAAATTGGAGCATAGGAGGTTCAAGGTGAATATCAGAAAAAAAAAAAAAAAAATTATTGTGAGAGTGACAGAGCCCTGGGCCAGGCTGCCCAGGGAGGTTGTGGAGTCTCCTTCTCTGGAGACATTCAAACCCCCTTGGACATGTTCCTGTGTTATGTGCTCTGGGTGACCCTGCTCTGGCAGGGGGGTTGGACTAGATGCTCTTTCCAGGTCCCTTCCAACCCCTGGGATTCTATGATTCTATGATTCTGTGGCCCTTCTCTGGACTTTCTCCATGAGCTCTGTGTCCTTCTTATGTTGGGGGCTCCAGAGCTGGACACAGCTCTCCAGGTGGGGTCTCATGAGAGCAGAGTAGAGGGGCAGAATCCCCCCCCTTGACCTGCTGGCCACACTTCTTTTGATGCAGCCCAGGACAGGGCTGGCTTTCTGGGCTGCATGTACACAGTGCTGGCTCATGTTGAGCTTCTCATCCACGATTACACCCTAGTCCTTCTCCTCTGGACTGTTTTTGATCCACAGAAGTTTAAAGCTCCACATCTGAGTTTCTCTGGTTTTGGATAGATGGTGGCAGTAAAAGTTCAAAGCCTGTGGTTGGGGAGCAGCTCTGCAGAAATGCCTTGGAGGGTCCAGGCAGGGAAAACTGCAGGATCCAACAGTGTGCCATGGCAGTAGCCAAAGCCACCAGCAAGCTGCAGAGTAGCTTTCATCCCTGGAGAACTTGCCCTGTTAGAAGGGGAGAAGAGATCTGCACCTGTGACCCAAAGGCAGCCTGTGCCTTAGAAGAGCAGTGAGAAGGTGGATCACTTACTGCAGTGCTTGGCAAGAAGATGAGAGACAAGAGACACAAGTTGAAACATAAAGGGGTTTGGCTTGAATGTACCTAGAGGAGAGGTTATTCAGCCTCCACCCTCAGGGGTTTGCAAGATCCAACTGGATAAAGCCCTGAGCAACCCAGCCTGACCTCATAGTAGACCCTGCTCGAGCCTCCCAAGGTCTCTTCCATCCTGAATTATTCTATGATTTTATAATCCTACAAGTTCAAACTGATGGGCTGGTAATCCCTGTTTTGTGTACTTGCAGTAAAGGCTCCAAACTTCATAAATCAACCCTAAAAACACATAGTGTTATTAAGGACAGTAACTGTGTTTTTTTACTGTACAACTTTTATTCTTGCATTTCAAGGCCTATGTTATAAATCCAACCTCAATTTAAGTGTTGCATTTTATGTTCAAACCAGAAAATATGTCAGAAAGAAAGACAAACCAGATCCTCAGCAGTTGCCTAACTCTAAGCTTTTTTCTATTGCACAGAAGCCAACCAAACCAGCAACAGGGTAGTGCCAAAGATCATCAGAACAGTCTGCCAAAGAAAAAGCCTTAGGCCTAGCTGCTGCTACTGGAAAACCCCAGACAAATGCCTGGCAAAGAACTGGCCCTGGACTAACACATTGTTATTGTGGAGGAGGGAATGATGACACAGTTTCCTGCACAATATTTATACACTTGTGCCCTGGAGCCTTGGCTTCTCGCTCTCCAGAGCCAGGAAAACAAACTGCAGAAAAGGCATTTCTGTTGCCTAAGGTGTCACCATGGCTATTTGTACTTTCTTTTCTATTTTACATTAAAATCCTGCATTCCCATAATGATCTTAAATCAATGGGAGGATGCCATCATCACACAGTTTGCCATCACCAAGGGTAAAGCAGGCAGCAGCTAATGGAGAAATAAGGACATCAGAAGGGGATATAAGGTATAGCAGTCAGACAGTGCTTAGAATGATGTCCAGGTCTCCTGACTCCCTCCTATATGGACTTCACCCTTCCTACTCAGCTCCTTCCCATCCAGACAGATTGCAATGCTTATCTTGCTGGGTAATTACAGCAAATCCAGTCCTTTGTGTACACTAGCACATGTAGGTTCCTAGCCTGATGGGTGTCTTTTGGGATAAAGGCATGTATAGCTTGCACAATTTATGTCAAACCTGTAATTCCAGGGTCATTTCATATACACACTTGTTACAAGGTCACCAAGGGACACTCCTCCCAGGGCATTGCCTCATTTTCTTTTAATCAGTGTAACTGTTCCTGGACTATGTGAGGGTTTTGAGGTGGGTTTCATTGTGAAGTGGATTTAGCTTATTGTGCATAAACTGGGGGATTTAACATTATAGAGAGGAATTGGTAAAACTGAAATAACATAATTTCTTAACAGGATAAGCACATAGATGACTTCTCACTTACATTTTTTGTGATCATGCTTATAAATTTTTGGGTGCTTCCTGAAATGTGCAACAAACCTCTCTTGGCAGATAAAGCTCCTTTAACCAAGGAGATGCTCTTCAGATCTTCTGAGTGGTGGAGTAATATTAGTTTTTTGGGGTTTTTTTCTAATTCGTAGACATGATAACAGAGTTTAGGATCCTTCCATGCTAAATTTTGTGTATTGGAGAAAGTTCAGCTCAGAAAATTGACAAAACATCCAGACAAGAAAGGCAAAAGGCTGAAAAAGTAAAAGATGCACTAAGTTATTTTCATAGGTAATCTATCAAACTGGCAGCAGGGACTAGTTTTTTTGTGTTTTAGTTTCTGCCTACTAAGGAAGTGGAGATACTTTTGAATCTGGAAGAACAATGTATACAAGGTGAAGTAGAGTCTGATCTGATACTGATGTAACAAGGTAAAGTAAATGGGGAAAAAATGGAATTTACACTAGCAAACATCCTCAGCTTTGTAATCACAGAAGTATGCTAAGCAGCCCAAATGGACAAATTTGTCCCTTTCCAAAGTTTACCCATTTCCACTAAAAATCTGTCAGCATGACATGTATTACTTATCTGCTTCTCATTCCAGTGTAATATAAGCTGCCATGTATGCAGGTAGTGTGATGGCAGAACCCCAGCACTGTTGCTTTTTAAAACAGGCAGCTGTTTCACTCAACCCTTACTCAAAGTGCATGAAAATTGGTGTTATGCAGTGAGCAAATGACAGCAGAAGAGAGGCCAAAACAATGCTCTTGAAGGAGGTGGAAATGTTAAGTTTTCTTAGTGTTTGCCATTAATTTTGTCATAGTGCCAGAGTGCTTTCCAGGCAGACATCTTGTAGAGTGGAACAGAAGTAATGGCTCTACTGCAGCTTTTCCTCAGGCTGCAGCAATTTATCAGCATGATACCAATCTCTGAAATGTCTGGCTGTTGTTCTTCTCTGAAAACACAATACTGCTAAGATAAACAGAGTTGCTTTACAGAGAAAAGACAGAAGGATAAACACAGCTTCTAAAATGGCGATCACTTTTCTTCCTTCTGGAAAGTTTGGCACTGGGAAGGGAAGTTCACAGGCAGGAGAAGGAAATAGAGAAGGCACCATTTCTCCATCTTGGAACAATGGAGGACTTCAATTTTATTTGCTACAGGAAAAGTTGCTGTTTCAAAAGTTCAATGTAAATGAGATTATCTATCTATCTATCTAAAACTCCTCTCTGTGCACAATTTCAGAGACTACTCTGCTAAATTTATTTACTTATTTAAATAAACAAATAAATAAAACTATAAATAAATTTATAGTTCTTATTTAAATAAACAGACCACAGCTGAAGAGGCATTATTCCTTCAGTGAGAGATGAAGGTTTTAGAAGGCATCAGAAAGCCATTTCTCCCGGAATTAGAAACAAAGAGAAACATATATATATTTCATATATATAATATAAATGTGCATTTATAATTTCTATATATTTACACCACAACAAAAAAAGTATATAATTTATAATGAACAATTTATGTGTTTTTTTATATGTTATATTTTATATATATGTATATATGTATATATATTTGATGTAAATTTAAATATTTGCCAGCTAAACCAACAGTAACATCAGAAAGACACAAGCTCCTCTCAAAAACAAAAATTTTAAAATATTTCTTTCAGGAGAGCAACTATTTGCTTTTGCAACATGTGAAAGACTAGCACTTTCTTCCCTCTACAGAATGTTGGATTAACCAGCTTCCTTTAAAACCTAGTGGGAGTAAAAGAACTCTTTAAAATACACTAAGTTTTCAAGGTCAAAACTGAAACTGCACTCCATCCTGTGGCATTTTAAAAGTCAGGACTGAAAGCCCAACGGACCTTTCTTACTTCAATCTTCTCTCCACCTTGGGAAGGAAATTTGCTTGTGCCATAGTCTAACTTCTTTTTTTCTAGAGACAAACCCTCAACGGTGATTTCATTTTACCTTAGACATCTAAGAGTTTTCTGCTAACTCTAAGCTAATCATCCTCTGCTCATCATAGCCAAAGACAGAAATAGATAACTCCTAGGCACACAATCATTTCAACCTTGGATAGACATCTAATTTTCTGCCCAAACTATGTTAACCCAGGAAAAGTCCTGTGCATGTCTCAGCTGTGACCTGACTCCATTTTAAGAGACCTGGATGCTCACCTGCCTCCTTCCTCACTCTGGTTTCCACACAGAGCAAACTTAAGCAAAACCAATCACCAGAGGTCAGTTTAGTTGCAATTAGAGATGACTGAGATGATTTACTGTCTTAAAAATCTGACATAATTACTTGTCTCCAAAGAGACATCAAGGGGTGGTGGTGGTGTTCAGACCTGAATGATGGAAGTTCTGTGTGATGGTCCCACTCAAAGTTAATTTGAAAATGTTTGGCATCTTGCATTCCATGATTTACTTGCATTATGCCAGGGAATTTTTTGCCAGATGGAATCTTTGACATCAGCCTCCGTTCCTGAGCATGTTGAAGAACTTCTATCTGGTTATTCAGTTTCAGCCTCATGTGTGAAATAGGGAAGATAATTACAGCTAGGTAAGATGACTAGAAAAAACCACAACAGGTTGGAATTAGTGCACTGGCATGAAAATCTGTACTAATAAAGGTTCTGTACTCAGTAATTAGAAACCTATTTAATTTTCCATTGTACCACAGAAAATAATTACAGTTTTAGTTGTTTTTTATTGTCTGGTTTTGTTTCTGTTGTGAAACTTAGTTGGGGTTCCCAGTCTGGAAAATCTGCTTAGCAAGAACCCCCACTTCACCCATTAACTGTGCAGAAATCAAAGATACATGACACAAAGTGATGTTTATCAATTAGTTTTCTTACAAAAATATCTATTTTAGATTCTGAGGGCAGACTTTACTCACAGGTTGCTACAGCTTCTACCTCCTACCATCTGTACTGCTACACATGATTTTATGTTTCTTGTAATCTGGAATTTAATTTTTTTCTTTTTTCCTTTTTTCTTTTTTTTTTTTCTCTTTCTTTTTTTTCTGCTCCCAATAGAAACTTCTTCTTTCTATCTTCAATGACAGGTAAAATTCCAGGACAATTTCACAGGATTAGCATAAATACAAGTTGCAGAGGTTTTTTCGTGGGAAAAATATTGGAAGTTCCTATATTCAGAAAAATAGTTGAAGATTTAATACATCTTTCTACATAATTTGTTTATAAAATTCTCAAAATTAGTTTTCCATATATTAAGTTACAAATTCTGGTACTCTTAAGAAGTCAACAAGAATGAGACTGTGCCCATGTTTGGGGTGTTCCTTGTAGAACAACACCCAGAAAAATGGATACAATCCAGCACAAGAATGATGCCTTTGAAACAAAATCTGTGGTGTAGAAATGAATAACTACTAGAGCACATGGCTGCCAACTCTGGAATTTAACATTCTGCATTTCACTTAACCATAAAAAATGAAGAGGATCCACGTTCAAAGGCAAATGTAGTAAAACATTAAATTAATTTTATAGTGTGCACATTATTGGTCAGGCATGTCTAAAAGTTCCCAACTCAAACTGCAACAGCGTCACTGAAAAATATTTAACATAGAATAACATAAGTAAAACATAACAATAATAAAAGACTTTTTTTTTTTTTTTTACTCTCTCTTTTTCCTCCTCATTATACTTTTAATAGTAGATGATGTAGTTGGGACTTATTATAAAAATCTCTTGCTTTTTCTGGGCTTGGTGCTAATGTTTTTTTTTTTTTTACTCTCTCTTCTTCCTCCTCATTATACTTTTAATAGTAGATGATGTAGTTTGGGACATATATAAAAATCTCTTGCTTTTTCTGGGCTTGGTGCTAATGACTAATTCACTTGGACTAAAACGTTGCCCACAATAAGGATTTGTTTGTTTCAGTGCTACTTTCTTTGGATAAATTATTAATGCTCAATAAGAGCATTCTCACTGCATCATAATGTTATCATATTTACAATTATTTTTTTCTTATTTTTCAAGGAAAAAAAACAAAAACAACAAACAAAAAACATTTATTGGTCTATTCATGTTGTTTCCCAAACTTTAAGAGAAGGATCTTAGGTTATAGAATCAGAGGCCCCCCAACTCCAAGAATGCAGGGCTACAACATAGCAGCAAATCCTGGTCATAAGTTCAAGAAGGAAAAAATACATATGTTTTTATGAAACTAATGGCATGAGCATAAAAATAATAATTTCCAGGTTGCCATCATTCCTGAATAACATTCCTGTTCAAGAGAACTAGAAGCACCCATTCCTGTTATGAGTGTCTTCACCCGGCTTCCTTTCTTATTCTATTGAGAAAATACAATTCTTATGACAGAGGATCACAGCTTTTATTTAGGAGATAATGACAGAAGTTTTTTTTGAGGTACTAGAACATTAAATGTACCAGAAAACCTGATCTGAGGAAAAATGGATACCTGATAAGCTAAGCATGCAGACAACCTTGGTATGGCTCTCTTTTTGCCCCCTGAAGTGCTTCAAATCTTTATGAACATTAGATTATTACCCATGGGTCAATGCAGCCAGTAGGAAGAAAAAAATCATTTTAGACCAAATTGAACACTCTGAAGTAATCCCAATTAACCCAGTCAAGTGAAGCACAGAGCCAAGCCTGAATAAAAGCTTGGGGAATAATTTGATTCTGTCATGTGGGAGGTACAAATCTGGTGCCCGATACACCTGAGGTTTTCATAGAAAAAAAACCCCTGAGGCTTAAAACCTGAGCTACTGTTTGTAGTTTGTATTAACCTTTATTTGGTGTAAAGTTTATAAATCAGTCAACAACAAATTCTAAGCTCTGCTGACAATGAGGAAAGGGATAATGGATAGAAAGAAAAAAGGAAGAGTTAGAATGAGAGAAAGAGGGTAGAACAAATCAAGGAGGTTACGTGGTCAAGGGATTGTCTAAAGTCAGCTATTATATTTTACAAGTATTCTCCTGGGTCACATATGACTGTTCCATGCAAAAGACCTCTCAGGTCTTCCTCCTTCACTATTTTTTTTTATAATACCATGCACAGAGATCACCCAAGTTATAGCCAGATTAGTGAGAAAAAAGGCAGAGTGAGCTACACTAATGTATAATAGAATCTGAGACCTGAGTAGCTGCTAGGATCTTGAAGCCTGGTTCTGTCACCACTTAGTAGGTGGGATTGATAGCAATCACTGGAACATAGCTAGATTTCAGAAAAGCTCACAATTTATGAGACTCCCCACTTATATGTAATTGAAAGACTGGGAATGTTAGCCTAGATTCCAAGATCTGTGATAGCAATCAAGCAGAACCCAATGGGTTTGAAACTCGTGAGTGACACAAACATTTTTCTTCGCTTAAACTACCATTTCATTACTATTTATCATCCGAAAAAGACACCACAGCATGAAGATTGTGTTGTATAAATTTACACCTATTTGCACTGATGGTTCTTGGCCTTCAGCCTCTGCTGCAACAATGCAGAGGGTGTGAATTCAGGCATCACACTCACTTGTATTTCATTTTTTTTATGCCATCAGGGGCTGGTGAGAAGATGTCTAGATTGACAGAGCGTGCTTTGTCATGTTAGTGCTCAAGCAAGTTATCAAGCAGGAGCATTATGAATAAGTCATAACACAAAGTACATGCTCAGAAAGGCCTCTGAACAATACGTTGTAATAACACAGCACAAATGTCACTGGTATAAATATAGTGTGGAAACAAAATAAACTCTCATGCTTCAGGCCATAGATCAACAAAGGATTTCACTCAGATTAAAAATTAAAAGGATTAAGACTTTTTATTCACTGCATGCGCATGGCCCAGCATGGTAGAATCAGAGTTCCTACTGAGGTACTACTCTGCTGTAGCAACAATCACCTCAAAACCAGTGTGATAATTGCAACAACAGGTATTTTTAATAATGGTACAAAAAAAAATAAATTCCTATATGTAGGGAGGCACAAATGATGATGCACCGACCCACCTCTCAGTCCTGCCAAGGACTGTCTGGATGGCCTCTCTTCCTTCCAGCGTGTCAACCACGCCACACATTTTGGTGTCATCAGCAAACTTGCTGAGGGTGCACGCAGTGCCACTGTCTATGTATCCAAAAAGGTATTAAATAACACCAGTCCCAGTACTGACCATTGAGAAAAGCCACTTGTCACTGATTTCCACTTGGACATCGAGCCATTGACCACAACTCTGTGTGTAGCCATCCAGCCAACTCCTTACCCAGCAAGTGGTCCATCCATCGAATCTAGATCTCTCCAATTAGGAGAACAGGATGTTGTTGGTAGAGTGTCAAATGCTTTGTACAACTCCAGGTAGATTACATCCTTCACTCTTCCCTTATCTACCAATACTGTAGCCTCATCACAGAAGGCTACCGAATTTGTCAGGCAGGATTTGGCCTTAATGAAGCCATGTTGGCTGTCGTCAGTCATGTCTTCATTTTCCATGTCCCTTAGCACAATTTTCAGGGGGATCTACTCCATAATGTTGCTGGGAACAGAGATGAGACTGACTAGACCTGTAGCTCCCTGAGTCTTATTATTCTTTTTCCGTTTTTAAATATGGGGGTTATGTTTCCCCTTTTCCACTCAGTGAGAACTTCACCAGCCTGCCATGATTTCTCAACTGTGATGGGTTGTGGCCTAGGAATTTAATCTGCCAATTCCCTCAGGACCCGTGGATGTATTTAATCAGATTCTATGGGCTTGTGATCCTTCAGCTTCCAGAGATGGTCTTGAACCTGATCTACCCCTACCATGGTTCTTCATTCTCCCAGTCCTTTGCCTTTGCCTTCTGTGACTTGAGTGGTGTGGCTTAAACATTTCTGGAGCTTGGTTTTGAACTAGCTCTGGCTTTATCCTCTACATTTCAGCTCATTACCACTTGCTGCATGTTAAGTCTAATGCCAAAAAGCATCCTTTAGTTTATATTGACCCGAAAGGTATTGATTTCCTGTGATACAAGACCACTCCATGATGCAATGCAAGAAGCAGTTGGAGGGGTTAACTAGATGATTAGCTTCAGAAGCATGTTCCTGACCTGCAGTAAATTGCTGTTGTAGACACACTAGTCTTGGCCAAAGTATCACTGACGTGCTCCATCTGGAATGCCCAAAGGAAAACCCTAACAAGCCCCAGGTGTCATGAAGCTTTTCAGTGCACCCTTTGAAGCCAGCAGGAAAACTTACACTCTGGTGCCTCATGACATGAAGCAACCTGAAATGCAAGACAGCTGTGAGCTTGTTCCAGGGCCGAGTGTCTCTCCAAGAGCTGTGTCAGAGGTAGCACACAATGCTCTCTCATTTCTTAGTGTCTGTGTGATATCACACTAGCAAGAAACTGCCCCTAAGAGGAAGGCTTCTCCATCCTTCACAGAAATCTCAAATCAGCCTCTCACTCGTAGGGGCTAAGCATCAAATCTGGCTCCTAAGAAGATGTCATTCCCTCACTGACAAATGGCAAAAGACCCATAAAGACAGTCACTTCTTTCTCTTTCTTCCCATAGCTTCTCAGGCTGTCTTCAACCTTGTGCTGCCCTCACTGGGTGTTTCTTTTCTGGTGTTGGAGCCTGAGTGCTAAGGACAAGTTTGCCAGACGAGCCAAATCTGTCTAGCAGCAAGGCACACTGGGATTAGTGATGTGCACCTTATGGAACAAAGGATTTATCAACTTCAAGCATGCACAAGAATTTAAAAAAATGTATTTGAGCATCTCTGTTAACAGGCACATCAAAACAAGGATATTTTTTCCAGCTATCCTTACTGTCTTAAGTAGTTGAACAAAATGTGTAACTCCTGTCCCACTGAAGAAATCTTGGATTTAAGTTAAACGTGTTCAATTTTTTTACATGGTAAATAATGCTTCTGTATCTTTTTCTTTATAGAGATGTGTAATATCTCTGTGTTTACTGTGTTCTGCTCTACTCTACTCACTATTTACTATATGTGTGTATATATGCACACACAAGGTTTGAGTATCAGGAGACACAGTTTTGAAACCGAAGGATTTGCACAAAGGTCAGTCAAGCTCTTTGCTCACTGGTGTTTTCTCAGTGTACATTTAGACCCTTTGATCTCAGGGTCTTAGCTCTACAATGAATATATAACCAAGTTAGAAACAGGCAGCAGAAGCATGAGTTAAACAAACATGGGTGGATACAATGGGGAGTTGCTCAGGTTTGGGACATTTGTTTGCATGACCACTTGTAGACCAAGGTGAAAAGTGCAACTGGCTTCTTGGACTCAACAGGGTGTGTAAACAAGCATAAAAGAGAGATTAACTCTCACCCTAGAGAAATGTTTGTGTTCTTGAAATCAATGGATGATTCCTGACAACAAGAAAAGGGCAAATATTGAGACAAAAGGCTTCAGCCTGTGGTTTGTATTCAATCAGCTCTCAATATCAGGCAAACTTGTTATAGATACACAAATTGCTCATGTGCTAGGCTGTGATTTCACTAAGGTAGGAAGAAGTGTTGATGTAGATAGAGTAAGTATAAGCAGCAGACTGTCTTGTAACTGATCCCTCTTTAATTGTCCTCAATTGATGACAAATTGCCGTTTACAGAACGCTTTGTGTGAATGCAAGTCCTTCAGATAACAGAAACTCACTGAGGCAAAGAGCTGCAGCAAAAGTGCCTCCTTCCCACTAATCAACCGGCCCAAACAAACAAGTAAATAGAAAGCAAAACACTTTGTAAATGTCAGGAACCTTTTTATTTTTCCCTGAACTGTGTCTGCTGCGACTTATGGGGAACTAAAGTTTTTGTATCTTTCTTTGAACAGAGGCTGCTGCAATGTTAATACATATATTGGTTGAAATTAAATACATGGAAGATCATGTTTGCAGAGGATTTCTCCCTTTAAAGTTAAAAATCAAGTAAGAGTTTATTGTCTGGAGGCTTCTGTCACTCTTGAAACTAGCAAGTGTCTGTCAGACGTCAAGGTTTCTCTTAGAGGTAGTGACTTTCATTACATATAAATCTTGCTTTAAATGCACCACTGCAGCTAAAACGCTACTGCTATATGTGAGTGATCTCAGGGCTTTGAACCTGTTATATTTTGGATTCAGTCTGTATCAGCATTCTTTATTCTGGGAGGCTGAAATGGCAAAACCAGTCCCGCTAAAACACCGACTCAAAGCTCAGAAATCCTGATCTTCTAGAATTCCCACTGAGCTCTTCCAGAAGTTTTCCTCAAAGCACTGAAAAACTAGGTGAAGGAGCAAAGAGAATGGGAGTGTTTAATGACTAAATGGTAGCAAGTAAGGCTTGCTTAAGTCTGAACTGCAGTCTGAATAAAATGTTGGATGTGAGAAGTCCCTTGCAATTTAACAGTGAGTAAAATACACAGTTTACACACAGGAACTCAAGGCTTCCAGCATGATCAGGACAACAGACTGTGTGTTTTTAAGGACAGGTTCCTGAAATATAACTGGTTCATTAAAAATGCCATATTCTTGCTGGTTTTAAAACAATATTGGTGTCTGTTTTGTGCCAAAAGAATAAAAAAATAAGTAAAAAGAAAGAAAAAGTAAAGGTATTACTTTCTTTTCTGCTCAAGGTGTAGATTAAATTTAACTTAATCAAAACCAAATTGTAGCCTGACCTGTACATAAAGAGGGGAGTAGGGAGGGTTAGAGCATATTTTATTGCTTCACATTGGTTGCTGATACCATGGACAACAAAAGAAAGAGGAATTCAGGTATAACAGAGTTGCTTGGGAGCAGGGCTCAGACAAACCTGGACTTTGTACATCACAGCTGCTAATAAGTCTTACAGGTCACATATATGCTGATATTGTGTGAGGTTCACCTTCTGAACATGCTACCAAGACCCTCTGGAGGTTGTGTCCATTTACCTAAATTCTCTTTTTACCTAATATAGGTGACTGAGCCTAGACACTGTATTGGGAGCAAGCTCCTAGAACCAGGGACACATAGAATGGTTTGGCTTGAAAGGGATCTTTAAAGGCCATCTAACCAACCCCCCTGCAATAAGCAAAGAAATTTCCATCTAGTTCAGGCTGCTCAGAGCTCCATCCAACCATTGTCCTATCACTACAGGCCCTACAGACTAAAAAGTCTGTCCCCATCTTTCTCATAAGCCTCCTTTAAGTATTAAAAGACACAGTAAAGTCCTTTTGGAGCCTTCTCTTCTCCAGGCTGAACACGCCAACTCTCTGGGCCTGTCTCCAGAGCAGAGCTGCTCCAGCCTTCTGAGATTATTTCCTTTAGACTTGTTCTCTAGGTTAAAAACACTGTATTTAAGCAAATTGTTATTGAAAAAAATAAATGCAGTGCTTCCATGTTCTTGACTGGATTGAATGTCCTTCAGTACAGGTCACTTGCCATTATAAAACAATAAAACATTCACCTTTGTCTAAACAGGTTTTAACAAATCTCTGTTCATTTCTCTCTTATATATGAGAATATATAGCTTTGATATTGTTTATTTACCCTTTTTTCTTAACTCTGACAGCAAAACCAGTCATCTTATGTAAAGCTTAACCACCTCTTTAAACTCAGTTCAGAGTTTGAGGTTCTCACAGGCAAGCAGTGATCACCTAACCAGTGTAACCTCTGCACTGGGAATACTGGAGGTCAGTGCTTGTTTTAAAAAAGAAAAGGAGAAAAAATAAAAAGGATAAAATCCCCATTGCACTGTTGAGCCAATAATCATGAAAATGCTTCATTTTTAAGACTTTTAAAAGCTTTTATTTATCAAAATAAAATCTGGGACCTAAATTGACCTGATAGGATCCCTTTAGTGCATGGAAATTATGTGCAACAACCAATTTTGACATGATATTTAGAACTGTGGTGCTACCCTTCTGTATGACCTTAATGCTAATGGCTGTAAACAAGGCAGGTATTTTTGTAGTACACATGAGAAGTAAAATGCTAATATACTTACAAGTAAATTTAGAAACGATGAAAACAAAAAAGGTCCTTGCTGACTTAAAAAAATAGCTGTACTTTTTTCACAGAATAGATATAGATGGATGCAGTTGGATTCACTTTGGATGCAGTTCTATGTAGAAAATGTGTTCCATTGACATAGCAGCTGTACTTTATGATAGAACTGAAACTATTTTTTTAAAACCCATTAGAGACAAAATGCCTAAGAGCCTCTTTTTAGAGACATTTTGGTAACATATTGTTAACTGGTTTCCTGAACAGAAATGGACTGATATAGTACACTTATGTGTATTTTCTATACACTGCAAGCCAGAGTGAGTTTTGTTGACACACTGGTGGGGAATGACTGTTTTGGAACATGCAATTGTGTCTCACTTTGGATTAGGAAGTTGGCCTTTACAGTCCCTCAACAGCAGAGTGGATGAGACAGAAAATACTACTGATGTGAGCTTTCCTTCTATGGACAGCAGAAAAGTATTGGAGGGAGAGTTTTCCAAAATGTGCACAAGACTAGCTTGGCCAAAGAGTTGTGAGATGAAAGGTTGTGTGAGAAAGGAGACAGGCAGATCTCTCAGTCTCTCAAGATTGTGATGAGTTCCAAGTCTAGTTCTTCCTGTTTGAATGACTAGATTGACACAAGAAGCAGGAGGGATTCACAAAGATTTCATTAAGCAGAAAGGTTTAGTATCTTACTAAAGTACTTACTACCTTCACTGTTCTGATTATTCCTTTATTTCTACCATCTCCACAGGTGCTAAAGTTCTTCTTTGGGATATTTACCCTGATAGTACCTTGTGTCATACTTGTGTCATACTACCCCTGACCCTTTGTAGAGAGCACAACCCCGCACTGAGCACAAGGACTCCCCTGCAAGACAAAATGGGGATGTTAAACAGAGAAGAGAACTGCAGCCTGCTGGACAGGAGGTCAGCTAGCTCAGAAAGTGGCAGAGAAGGTCATACCTGTCATGTGGAAGTCACAGACATAAAGTATGTCTTGTGCTCTGGCAGTTTAGCAAGCCCAATCTCACAAAAAAGATTCTGGGAGTAGTGGTGCTTACATTTCATAAATTCATAGAACTTCTCCTACTTGTCAAAGAACTGTGCCTGCATTTTTTTTTTGCCTGGGTAGACTGAAGGGATTCCTACCTCTTCCCAGTGCTTTCCCAACGAGGTTAGAGGATATGTGGGCAGGGCTTCTTTTGGCACTCTATTTTGCATTAAAAAATCTAGATTTGGGTCTCTTCTCTTCCAAAATAGAGCCCTGTTATCAGCTCTAGATTACCATGAGATGTGACAATTGAAGCAGTTCCCTCTTTCAAGGAATAAATGGATATTGGCTTGGCTAAAAAAATAAACTATGTCCAGGGAATAAGTCCAATGAGAAACCCTGGTCTGACTTTGAGGAATGGTGCAGCATGACTTGTGTCCACACAGCTACAGTCTTCCTTCAGAAGCAGAATGGTTGGATCCATACTGCCTAGTGGATAATATTCCTGTACAGTACTGGAGCATTGTCAAAGAAAGTACTAGAAATTACCTAAACTAAAACCAGATTTACTCCTGCAGGAAATCCTATGACTAACTGCTAAACAGCAGGAAAAAAAAATAAGTGTCTTTTTTTTCTTGTTTTTTGTTGTGCAAGAGAATACTTGAACTATAAATCTCCAAATAGCATAAGCATCAATTAAGTGTTTATTAGGACTTAAACCCTCTTAGGCATGCCTACAAGCATATGTAGAAGTAATAAGATAACCAGGGGATTTAATGCTGGAAACTTAGAGCATGGATTACTCTGGGGGGAAGGCAGCATTTAAATGGCACTTTAGAGCTTTCATGAATTTCATTGTAAATCTCTCTGTACTTTGATTATAGCAAAAGCATCCAAATATGTCCCAATGGCAGCAAGCACAAGGATGCTAGCCTGAATTTGCATATGGGCTGCAAGCATATTTCTGTTGGGAGATTTTCCTTTTCATTTACAAAAAGAAAAATAACCCCAAAAAACGTACCAAAAGTAAATTTGATGAGATTCAAACTGCCATACTATTGTCAGGTTCTGGCAAGCAGGGGAAGGCCATTAGTTTAGAAATCTGAACAGTTCCAAATGAATTCCCATTTTTAGCTTTACCTCCAACAACCCAAGGTTGGACTCAGATTGGATACAGTGCTATCACATTCTTGAAAAGCTCTTGAAAAGTACGTCAGGGTTCAAATGTTGACTAAATAGAAAGAATTTGTGTTGTGGTGTCTGGAGAAAAGGACCATCACACTGCTGAGCCAGATTTCTCTGCAAAACACATCCCAAATATGACTGCTATGGTTTTCTTCCTTTCATTGAAAGAAGGGCAAATACATGCCTTGTTCTTAACTACATTGACAGCTTTTCTCTTATTAAGTTACATGTTAGTTTTTGAAGATTCATGTTGACTTAAATGAAACAAGATCCTTTGAGAAGGAGTTAATATCTCTGATAGTGAGTACTGCAATCTGGTCCTCAGCAATGAATCTGAACAAAATCCTATCAGTCGTTCCAACCCAAACTGTCAACATTTAAGAACTGTTTTATGGACCACCAATAAAATCTAAAACATTCCCAAGTTCTCTGTAATAAAAATGGTTCATAATTATGTTGAAGAAAAACTTGTACCTGATGTGGTTTTAGCTCCATCAAAAAATGTCAGGATAAATAAGTAATTTTCAGAGCTATTAGAACCATAGTTAAACATCTGTGGCCTCAGTAATGAAATTTCTTGGCACTGTCTTTCCATCAGAGCTTGTTTGGTGAAACTCCATAATTTCTAAGTAAATCAAGTCTTTAGATCACAAACCCCAGTTCTAATGGGAAACACTAGTCTGCCTGACATCTGGAGGGACAACATGGAAGCAGTGTTGTCCAGGAACATGGTGATCATGTCAGGTAAACCAAAGCTCACCTAGAACTAAGCCTTGCAAGAGCCATCAAAACCAGCAAGAACTTCTAGTGTTAGAGTAGCAGTAAAAGGCTGAATGAAGAAAACATGGAACTTGCTGAAAGGGGCAGGTGGTGGCTTAGTGGCAGCAGACACAGATAAAGCTGAGGTGAAGAAATCCCAGGCTTTTGTGATTACAGGAAGTGCCCAGAGCAGTATGAGCAGTGGATGAGGATCAAGTCAGATCTGCATTAGAGAGCTCAATCCATTTGAGCCCTTATGACCATATAGGCTGTGTCAGGGAGTGCAGGCAAATGTGGCAGCAAGATCACTTTCTACCACCTCTGAAAGATCATGGAGATAATGGGAAGACACCAAAGACTAGAGGAAAGTGAATCTTGTGTATATTTTTAAAGAAAAGCCCAAAAGGAGGATGATTCAAGGAACTACAAAATGATGAGCCTCATTTTGATCCCTAGTATGTTCTCTTGGGAGCCATTTTTGGATGTGTAAAGGAGAAGGCGATTTGGAAAAATCAGCATAGGTTTACCAAGAATAACTTATGTCTGACAGCTTGATTGTCTTCTATTAAAAGCAACTAGATTTGTGGCTGAGGTGAGAGCAGTGGATGTAATCTGCCTGGATTTTGGCTGGGCCTTTAACCAGCTTTCAAACTGGGATGCTGCACTCTGGACCGGTGAACAATGAGATGGATAAAATCTGATTTGACAATTGAATCGTGGTTGATTGGTCAGCTGGAGGCTGCTCACTGGGGGAGTACTGTGGGGATCTGTCATGGTGCCTGTCCCATTTCACATTTTTACTAGTGACCTGGAGGTGTTGGAGTGCAGTCCCATTCAGTGCAGATGACACCAAACTAGGGAGACTGGCTGAGACACTGGATTAAGGCCATTGAGAGATGATGGAGCCAATCTCTTCACATGGTGGAAGGACAAACAACAAAGATAAATTGAAACAAGAGAAGTTCACAGTGGATATAATGAAATATCTCTTCTCCATGAAGACAGTGAAGCAGTGGACCAGGTTGCCAGGAGAGGCAGTACAACCTCTCTCCTTGGAAGCTGTCTAGACCTGACTGGATAAAGATCTAGCCTAACCCCATAGATGACCCTGCTTTTATCTGGAGGTTGCATTAGAAGCCTCTAGAGGTCTCCTCCCACCTAAATTATTCTAGGATTCTGTGAGTAGATTTGCAACACAGAACTGTATATTGACTTTTTGTGTAATTTACAAAGCAAAGGTGATGGTGGCACAGGCTGGTTTTAGTATCTTCTGCTGGAGAATTTTGTGTGTGATGTGCTTTAGTTCTTACTGTTACCTTCACCTTTCCACAGTTTTCTACTCTGCTTTATTTAGCTAGTGTAATTGATTCTAGTTACTGGCTAGGTTAATTAAAACCACCCTGCCAATAAGCAAGTTTAAAGAAAAAAAAATGGCAAAAGGCTATTAATCAAAGCACAGGTTCCCTCACAGACACTAGAAGAGCCAAACAGAATGCATGGAAGTGAATTGACCTAACTAGAAAGAGAAACAGGGATTTCAAAAACACAGCTGGTTTATTTCCCAGTGACAAAATATACAAAGGAATACAGGCCCCAAATGTCTAAGGAAAGGAAAGATGTTTAGTAGCTTGGCTTTATCCTGCATTGGCTGTCCTGAGTCAGGCTTCTTTGAAAGTGTTCATGACCATAGTGGAAAAAAAATAATTCAGTGTAAAGGGCTTCTTTTTCTTTTTTTTTTTTCTTTCCCCCCCCTAAAGTGAACTGGTTGTTTCAGAATTTCCAGTGAGAAGTAAGCATGATGTCTTGTTCATTGTTTCTCATAAAGAATAAAAATAACTCCACTTCTGGCCATTATCATTCCAGTGAAAAACCTCAGGCCTGATCCTGTAGCTTTGAAGTCAGTGGGAACAGAATCATAGTCTTAAAACATGATGTTTTGGCTAGATGTTGTCACACAGTTGCTCACATCTTTGTTATTCTCCATCAATAAGATTAGTGTTTCATACTTTCTGAAGAGAGATTGCTGTTGGTTTCTGGAGGCCCTTGGAGGCTGGAGGAAGGGATTTCTATCTGTATATCTGTCTAGAGTCTGCTTCCACTGAAATCTGCAGGAAAGTGGTGTTGACTTGAATTCTGTAGCTTTAATACAGGTTGGATATTAATTGTTTCCTGTAACTGCTAAGACTGTGACCATGTTCTAAAATTAAATGCTCTCTCGCCACTCTCTGGCACTGCAGGAACCAGAGTAGAAAGGCCTGCATCCACTTATTAAACCTTTTGCCCTCAGACACTCAGCAGCCACATCCAAACTGTCTCCTAGCAACAGTCTCTGACCCCAGCTCACTCCAGAACTGGTTTGGATGGCAATAGGCCACCTGGGTCAAAACCAGCCAGGTACCATCCAAACCTGTTTGTATTGTAGGCAACAAAGCAACAGGGCATGTTCCCTTCTACTGTTTAATTTATTAGTGTGCATAACTTCAGGGTGCAATTCATCTGCCTTAATGTAGACATCTGAAAGTTCAACATTTAAGCCTCTGCTCGTTACCCTGGCTTCCTGTTATACTCAGTGGAAGCAAATCCAGGCCACAATTCATCTGACCTGTCTTGTGTACTTAGCTCAAATAAGATGGATTGCAATCTGGGAATGTCCATTTTTTTCTTCTGACTATAAAGCAAGCTTGAGGTCACCAGGTCAGTCTTAGACCTCTAACTATGAGGCACCTGAGATAAGGTGAGACAGATATCAGCCTAATACATACTAATAAGTTTATCAGCGTATCGTTCAGGTTAAGATGCACTTTTAAAGACCATATAGATTAAATTATAGGTTTTTACTTGAGGAAAAGAGTGGAAATTCTGGAAAGTTTCCCTGTTGAAAGACCTAAGCTGCTCCCTGCAGGATGGAGCAGTGGAAGTGTGGAAGGTTGAAGAGGCGTTTGTTGTTTTGTTTTGTATTTTTCTGGAGCAGTTGTCCAGCCTGGAATATCCTTCTATATCTCTCAAAAAAACCTATGATGTGATTTATCAGCAGCCATGCTGCCTCATTCTTGTCCTAAGCATGGAGTAATATCCATTTCATTCAGGTTTTTTCACAAGTGGGAGCAAGGCTTTAGTGGCTGGGAGGCTCTACCTGAAGATGCAGGGTTTAATTTCTCCTCTGTGTCTGGAGGTCTGGGCAGCTGCAGAGGAGGACGAGGTCAGGACTCTGCCCTCCAGCAGCATAATTGAGACAGTTTGGCTTAAGTTTCATTAATAACCCCTCTTCCACTCTGACCTTCCGTCACAATAAATACCTGGGAACCATAGCTGTTGATTACATTTGCAGTTGATGCCAAGTTATACCATTTCTATTACCATTAATGTAAAGAAAATATTTGTGTCTGAAAATCAGTCACGCTGCAGCCTATACCCCTTTTTTTGTGACCCTTAGTCCTTGTTACCTTCATTAGATATTTTTCTAATGATAATTAACTGAGAAAACATGACCTAAGTGAAGTTATCAAAGGAGAGCAATTATGGGAACATGTGCCATATTATTCCAATTAGGTAACTGCTCATGGTGGTTTCACTTGGTAACAGCACAAAACTACTGTTCAGCCCACTATTCCCACTGTTACATTGATAAATGATCCCAAAGCTGCCTTTCATTCGACAGGTCTGTTTTTGGACAAGGGCCAGACAAAACAAAATCAGAAGATTTATAAGTACCACAGTGGGAGGGTAAAGAGGATCTGAAGGGCATGAGCCCTGCTCTGTCTTCTTAGAAAAAAAAAAAGCTCAAGAAAAATGCTCCTGGTGGACCAAATCCTAAGAACTCCATTTGATCCTTAACCAGCTGTCATTCAGGCAAGCTCTGGCAGCCATTAGTGTGGCTCTATCAGAAGACATACACAGCTGAGGGACAAATTGTGATTCCTGCCTTCTCTTGTGGGATGGCAAGGAAGTCCCAGCCTTGGGGGTACAGTATTTCCCCACACAGCTCTCCTTATCTAGGAATGGGCTTGTGAAACAAGGAGTAGAAAGTAGAAAAGCCATGACTCTAGAGAGTCACAGAATGGTCAAGATTGAAGGGACCTTAAAGATCATGTAGTTCCAACCCCCCTGCATGGGCAGGGACACCTCCCACCAGCCCAGGCTGCACAAGCCCCACCCAACCTGCCCTTCAACACCTCCAGGGATGGGGCAGCCACAGCTTCCCTGGGCAACCTGGGCCAGTGCCTTCCTACCCTCATGGGGAAGAATTTCTTTCTGATTTCTGACCAAAATCTCTCCTCTTTCAGTTTGAAACCATTGTCCTCTCACCACAAGCCCTTGTAAACAGCCCCTCCCCATCTTTCCTGGAGCCCCTTCAGGCACTGGAAGGTGCTCTAAGGTCTCCCAGGACCCTTCTCTTCTCCAGGCTGAACAGCCCAACTCTCCCAGCCTGTCTCCATAGCAGAGCTGCTCTAGCTCTCTGATCATCTTCGTGGCTCTTCCCTGGACCTTCTCATTTCACATCTGGATGACCATGAAGCTCAGGAGATGAGCATTGTACAGCCCTGTGATGTACAGACAAGAAATACTGAATGAGTTAGTGCTTCCCTACAGTTCCCCTCCCTCCTTCCTCTCTAGGCGGTGCCATAAACATTTTCAAACCCAGGCTGGGGAAAGGTTTTTGGGCCATAGACCTTTATGGACTTTGTGGATTGAAATGAAATTGCAAGGTTTCACCCTCAAAAATCTTCATGATCAATTCATCCAATCTCAGAAAAAGATGTCTTCAATAACAAAGCACTACTAAAATATATACATATATATATCTTCTTTGGGAAAACGTGGGAGAAAATAACAAAGACAAAAGGAGAGGATAGGAAGTTAGCACTATGGTAAGAGGTTAAAAGACATGATCTTACAATTAAATATATTTACCAGAGAAATTTGAACCCCATTATACTCTGGCTCATGGTACATAAGGAAGAACTGTTTTACATCATCAAAGACAAAAACCAGGTCTATAGGTAAGCTTTAAGAATAATAAACATCCTGAATTCAAGAATAAGTCTGTCAAATGAAGGGATATTGATTTTGGAACAAGGAATATTATGTCAAACAACATTAGTTTAATTGATCTGAATTTAGTTTAAGTACTAAAAGCATTTATATACAAACAGCAAATGAAAATTAACTGCAGCTGAGTCCCTTGGTTCTCAGATTATACAATATGCTCAAGCAACTGAAAGTTCTTGTAGGGATCCCAGCAGCATGGTCTGGGTTCTATTCCCATAGCATGACTCAATAGAAAAGCAATATGCTTTCTTTCAAAAAATATGAATATTTAAAGCCATATTTTGACTTTTTAAAATACACACAACTTTTCCTTTCCCAGAAAGAATTTATAATAAAATGCAGAAGAGATGCTGGAGCTATGATCATTGCTAACACAATTTAGTTCAAATATTCCAGCTTCTGGAATGAGCCATCCAGGGAAAATTCAGTCCTTCTGAAACAAGGCCAAATAGCTTTGTTTGCTGTTGTGGTGTTTTTTTCCTTTTACTGTCACTCAGCTACTGACATTACTTAGATATCCTAGATGTCTCAAAGTCTGCATATGTAGAAACTGATGCATAGATCCTTGAGATCCTGACTGCTAAAAAATGTTGTTGTTTTTACCCATCAGGAAAAATGTCCATTTCTTTCTATAATTTATTTAATTTTGTTTCATTTCAAGACCTGCTTATTTTAAAGCTGGGAAGATTTTCTCTACAACATTCTCAACCTTCTATTTATTTATTTATTTGAAATATATTATTGGGATTTGCTAAACTAATGTAATTTTAAAGAAATTATAAGAGTACAGACTTGACAATATATCCACACAAATTCCAATTTTCACTTAGCACTCTCAAGAACCTAATTTACTTATTATAATAGCACTAATGCTCTAAAATTTCTTGATCTCATGCTTGTGAACATGTTGAGATGCTTCAACTAGTAAGAGTCTGAAAAATCTGTCAGTTTTAAAATTCTACCTATAATAATTATATTAATTATATTAGTAAGAGAATATAAAATACTGATATTAATAAAATAAAATTATTATGGTGTTGTTAGAGTTGAAAATAAAGTTAGTGGTGGAATTCATCTTTCCTAATGAAGGTGTCCAAGACTTGTCAGATGACCTGCATGTCTGATTTAGTCATAGATTACTTATTTTGAATATCTAGAAAATAAATCCTGTTTGCAATAAATGGAAGTTTATGGGGTAAATAATGAAAACTGTTATCTGGATCATTGATTGCATTATTAAAAAGCAAGATTTTGGACCAAAATCAGATCTTTTCAGTCTCTCTAAATATTTTTTAATATATACCTTTATCTCTTATCATTCATTTAATTTCTTACTGGTTTTCTCTCTCTGCTTTGAAGTCCACATGAATGCCAAAGAAACGTAGGTATAAAAATCTTCTCCAGAGTTGTGAGAATAATTTATAAAAATATTTTTCCCTCATAACACTCATTATCCATGTATCACAATGAGATGTTAGATGAACATAAAAGGATTTCAATATTTGACCCAGCAGTGCTAAATTTGTTTTCAAGTCTTATGGTTTAGATCTTGTCATAATACAATCTGTACATCTGCTGAAGAATTTACTGGAGAAATACCTGGGGTTTCCACTTCCCAACCTCTTTCAGGGTTTGTCTCCATAAGCCAGGAGTTTACAGCCTGTTATCAAAGCTTATTGTGCACCTCACTAAAATACCAGTGAGCCTTCCTGTCAATTCTTTGATTTGTCAAGGAGCAGTTCACTCATTTCTCTAATTCTACAGTTGATCAAGATCTTGATTGAAATGTGTCTTCTTACAAGTCTAGTGTCTTGATTAAGACTGACTGGAAGTCTGTGGTTTAACCAAGGAAGTTTTACCTGCCATAAGGAGCAACACAGGCAAGACGAAGAGGCACAAAGAAACCCAAGAAAATAAGGACATATCACTCAGGAAGATGTGTTAGGAACTTGATGAACACCAGTGCTCATTACTGTTGAGAGGAAAGAAGCAAGAAGCAAGAAGCTTAGCAAGTCTCATTTTGCCCATTTAAAATGCCCAGTTAAAAGTTTTGGGACCTCTTATATAAAAGTTTTTCTTCCTGTTTTCAGAAACTGTGACTGGAATCCATGGGGTAAAGCCTCAGGGACACATGTAAGACCTACTCCTGGACTGAGCCTGTGATGAGCTTGGCAAAACTTCTAAAATATATCAGAAATTTAGCTAACAGGGAAAGGGTTAACTGTGTACCAGCTTCAGGTCAGTTTTTCAACTGGAATACCACTTTACATTAGTTGTGCATCCAGTGTTTGCTGATTGCTGAGAAAGACATCATTATTTATAAAGACACCTGTAAAGAGGTCAGTAGTTATCAGAAAAGTAGGATATCCTTTTTATTATAATTTTTTTCCCTAATATTCAATCAAAACTAGGTTGAAGTCTTTCCCACTGTTAACTTTTTCAACCTACATAATCTGCCATTGGCTTAGGAGGAGGTAAGTTTCTGTTTTCCCTTGTCAACAGCTTCTCCTTCCAGCACAGCCTTGATGTACAAACCCAATTTATGCATCTTATGAATGAGGAAAGATATCTGGAGAACCTCATAAAAATAAAAAGACCCCACAGATCTGAAGCTGTTTCTTCTTGCCATAAAGAAAATGGTCATTGAGCAGCAGCTAAGTAGGTAGCATCTCATTAATATTGCTTGAAAATTATTCAGCAATACATCTCAGCTAAAACATGGCATGGTTCGTACAGTATTGGTTTCCTCTTTAGCCTTTTTAGTACTTCAATTACTCTTTTCCCTAGTTCTTGTTTTAATTTGATTTAATGGATTAAAAATTGAGAAGGTGAGATTTAGGTTATTTAGAAATTGGGAATGAATTCTTCACTATGAGGGTGGTGAGAGCCTGGCCCAGGTTGCCCAGAGAAGCTGTGGCTGCCCCATCCCTGGCAGTTTTGAAGGGCAGGCTGGATGGGGCTTGGAGCAACCTGGGCTGGTGGGAGGTGTCCCTGCCCATGCAAGGGGGTTGGAACTAGATGATCTTTGAGGTCTCTTGCAATTCAAACCAAGCTTTGATTATTCTAATTCCTTTTCAATTTTGTGTTAATAAAGAGACTATTAATTGTCACTTATATTCAGCAACCAACACATTACAGGCAGAACTCTGCTGAAACAGTAACAGTCATATCACTACACTCAGGATGCAGAAGGATGCCTGGCTGACTTGGGAATTCTAATTGCCAGGCTGAAGTTCTTCCAATGTGCCAGTCTAGGTTGAACAAGAAAGAGCTCATGTAGTCTTTGAGATTATTTCTACAGTTACCAATAAAACACTGCTAGGGCACAGACCCAGGTGTCAGAACTAGGTTTTCCTGGCTGCTAGGCCAAATTTTGACATAATTTCATCAGTCTACCTCACATTCTCAAAAAAAATTGCCCAGCACAGTTTGGGAATCAAACTCTTCACAGCAGTCAGTTCTAGTAAGACCACTTTCGAATGATAAGAGATTTTTGCAGCTTGGCTTAGCCAGACAGTGCAAATTGGCC
Source organism: Chaetura pelagica (assembly GCF_000747805.2). Classification (NCBI taxonomy): domain Eukaryota; kingdom Metazoa; phylum Chordata; class Aves; order Apodiformes; family Apodidae; genus Chaetura; species Chaetura pelagica. Next base: position 1,592,148 of record NW_009954102.1, on the reverse strand, counting down.
TCCATGCCAGGGAAAAAGTCTATTAAATTTTGGGTATAGGCAGAACAAAACTACAGTCCAGTGAATTTGGGTTAGAGTGAACACAATGTCAGAGAACTGCAAAGCCAGTCGTACTAGTCTTGGTACAAATTCAGCACATCTGGTTTTCTCCCTGTCACCACATCACTGCTGTATGTGCAGGCCTGATTCTAAACCTCCAGGTTAATATTATCACAGTATAAATGAAGTTCAAGCTGATGTAATCTTTTCTACAATGTGTAGTGAATACACCTGCCAAACGTTAAGGAAGTAGCTAAGTATGAATTATCTTATTTGCTCTTATTTGTCATTTTGCTAAGGAAAGTTTGGCACTGTGTATTTGATTGCCATAAGCAAAGGGTTCCTTTATAGGGTCTCCTGCAGACAACAAGAAGGTTGATCAAGAAGCCACTCAGCAAGAGAAATACCTTTTAATCTCTGAAAAAGCTGATTCCTCAGAGTGGCTTATTTACATTCCTTATTTACAGAAAAGAATGGTAGAGACAGGCAGGGAATGAATCTCACTTAAGTGCCCAGGCTACACCATGCCATGCTGCACAATCATACAGAATAAGCATGTATCAGGTATCTATAGGAGACCTGCAAAACAGGTTAGCTGGAGTAGCTGTAACCTTAAAAACTATTTCTTAAACTTGAAAATAATCAGATTAAGGAAGTGACTTCACTGAAATAATTTAAAACCATTTTTACGATGAAAGTGTCCAATTCAGTGGCCTCTTTGTACCTTTGATGCAAGACTCTTTTCCTGCATTTTAAGTGTAAGGTAGAAAGGTAGAGCTATTTACAAAACTATGCTGGAGGTCAGTAGAAACTTCACCAAAGCTGGCAAGTGTAACAACAAGCCTTTATTCAGAAGCATCTCAATGGAGCCAAAGAGGTGAAACAAAAAATCACCTGAACTATAAGTACACTCAATGCCACACTGGGAGTAAAAGAGGCTCACTTTGCATTAATAGCATGCAAAAGGACAGAGATTAGAAGAACTGATTGCTAATGTTTGTAAAACAGAGATGGTGCACAAAACAAGAAGCCAAGGAAGTCATAGATACACAATGATGCAATGAAAATTTGAAGTAGGTGACAACACCCAGAGCATCTATTATATGTTTGCAGGTTCATATGCTTAAGGTTGAAGCTGTCAAGAAAAATGTGTGTGTTTCTTTTACAATGACCCAGTCAGATAATGAAATAAGATCATTCTTATAAAGGTAGAGAATTTAATTTCAAGCATCTTCTGTCACCATGTCCACAGACTTGTATAGATACCATAGATTTCTTGTAGGCTTTACTTTCCTTCTGGCCTTCCAAGGGCACAAGAAAAACAAGGTTTCCTCATGCTAAGGAAAAGGGATATTCTTTTTCCTGTACCAAAGTCCATTTTTGTATCATAATGTGAACTTTCATTAAAATCAGACTTTAGATTTGCCCATATCTAGCTGGTTCATTTATGTTTAGAGGAAAAAAAAAAAAAAAGGTTAGAAAGAATTTGGATACCAAACAGAAAGGAATGTTTCATTTTAAATGATTTTTTCATTTCTAAATGAATATTATCTGATGTAATAAAAAAGTTAAAGCAAAATAGCTCTGTGTTATCAAAACACAACATTTCAACTGACTCAAACCATTCTTGTTATGGCTGCTTTCAAATGGATGGAAATGAAAGCATATTTTGGAATGGAAGAATCTGCAAAACTTAGATTTCCAAATTCCTCTTCTCCTTGGAGTGATAAATGACCCATCTTCAGTAAAAAGGGATTCATGGATGATCTACATTGCCACGATTGCAAGATAAGCAATTTGCATAACATTGAGATTTTCCATCTCTCCTTTTTTTGATTTGTGCAGTAACAATGAATCCATAGAATAACAGTTACAGGCCTTTTGCTTTCTGAATCATACCTGGGGACCTTAGTAGAGGCTTGAACTCAGATCTTTCTGTCCCAATAAATCCTTCTGCTTATCTTTTAACAGCATAGATGTGACCTTTATGTTTCAACAGAATTGTCTTCACTGCAATATCCTGTTAGTTAGGCTGCAAGAGATTTCCAAGCCATACAGGATCATGGATGGTAATTAATCATTCAGTAGCAGCAATAGTCTTCAACCAATATTGCAATGCCATTGTGCTCCGAGGTGCCAAACAAATACATGGGCTGAACTTCTGACAGAGAAAGTTATGCTGACCCCGAAGCCTGGAGGTAGCCAAAGACCCAGATGAACTTACTCATGGTAAAGTCCTGCTTCTGTAAAGCAAAATACAGACCCACACCCCCTCACACACACATACACACTCATATATATATATATATATATAAATATAAAATAACATCTCAAATCACATACAAAAGGATCTGATCTTTCCAACAAAGAAAGCCAGTGCAGTGCCTGGAGTTTCTCTTTTCTCCCAGGTCCTTTCCAATAATATTTGGCTCAAGTTCAGCATGTTACAGGGCTCCCAAGCCTCTTTCCCAGATATATCTGTCTTGTCTCTCTGGGTAAAAAAGAAACTTATTTCTGGCTCTCTGTCAAGCTCCCCACAACCTTATATTACCAAACAACAATGTTGAAGGTAGGAATGCATACTTTTGCTTTGATTTCCAGAGGGAATCATAATTCTTCTCTGCTTCTCTCTCCCCTCCTCCTTTCCCCTCTAGGTGACAGATGGCTCTCTAGAAGTCACCCATCTCTTCATTTTGACCTTCTGTTCACCTCCTCCAATTTTTTCCTCTGTCCTGGCCAATTCCAATTTGGGTAATTATTCTGTCTACAGCACGTAAAATTCTCTCTTCAGTCAAAGATAATATTCTTCTCCTTCTGTTCTTAAATATAATGCTATGCCCTGATAATTCATGACTGTGGTTTACCCCAAAAGGAAAAGACTGAGTGATTGAGGACTGATATCTTTTTATTAAGTCATTCCAGTGTTTAGGGATCCTTTGGGATGAGCAGTGTTATATTATTAGTCCTTAATCCCTAGATGATTTGCATTATAAGTATTATTCTATTGTACAGCTTTTTAAAGGGTGTCTATTTATTAAAGTGAATTAACACTAAAAATATGCAAAACTTTACCCATGGAAAAATGAAAATAGTCATAGCTTTGGAAATGTTTTAGCAAACTGAAATTCTAGCTGTTCTAAATACAGCACTGAAGAGACATGAAATCCAAACGGTGTAATTTTCCTCTTTTTTTCCCTGACCATGCACTTAGATCCATAATATTTCTATTCTTATTACATAGAAAGAGTTGCAGACACCAAAAAAAAAAAAAAAAAAAAAAAAGATGAAACAGCCCTTTTTTTTTCCCAGCATTTATCTCCAGGAAGGACCAATACCTTTTCTGCAAACTTGAGTCTGTCTTAAATAGTATTTCTCTTATTAAGCACATCAAGTCATCAAGTCATGCCTTGGGTTGAAACACTTTGTAGATGAGGACAGCTGTTTGCTATGAAGGACCCATTGTTATTTTTGAAACAGATGCTTTGATTTGTTGGAAAGAACTAATATGTGCTGATTTTAGCCCCAATCCAGTATGACACACAAGCATGTGCTTAAATCTATCGTTACTCTGAAAAGCACTTCTACATATGTTAAAAATTAAGAATGTGCTTAAGTGCTTTGCTTAATGGAGATGATCTTGAGCATGTATTTAAGTGCACTGTTGAATCAAGGCCAGAATGCCCAACCTTACTTATTGTGAAGTTTGCTATCTTTTGCTACTCTAAGAAGTTCAAGCAACGTAGCAATGCTTTATTTCATCTCCTTTGCAATGGAGGCAATTGCACATTTGACAAGGAGAACAAGTTCATTGCATCTTGCAAGCCAAGTAGTGGGGAGCATGGGAAAGCCTGATAAATTGTCAGGCTCCTCTCCCTGTTAAGCACGGGAGATGTGATTCTATTTGTGGCTGCTCTTCATCTGTTTCAGATCTCAGCTGGCTCTTTAGACAGGAAGAACTGCTACTTTTTTGCCCTGTTTCACAATCTGACAAAGGACAAAATGGCATCTGTCACACAGCTAATGTGCCCCTTCAATTGCATTTGCAGAAAGTATGTAGCAGAGAATCAGATGTCACTCTCACTTTTTATGTGACAATGGGTGTCATACATCATCAGTTTCCACAATGATTTGGTCAAATCCTCTGCCTGATGCTTTGACAATTTCTTACTTAGGAAAAACAAGCAGATTCTTTTTTATTTATTTATTTATTTTTTATTTTTTTTTAATGAGGTTTCTCCCATATTATTCCCTGTGCAAGCCATCCAGAACCAATGAGACAGTTCTGAGAATGCCTGGATGGATAGTTTTCTTCTGCTTATTAGATGCTGTAGGGTTTTTTCTAGACATTTGCAGTGTGCATGGCATGAGACTCACATGTTGTACATTTCCAAATAGAATACGTAAGATAAATTCCTTTTGCAATTTTAACAGCTCTTAAAAGTGGGAGAGGATTGACAAATTACACTGAAATCTTCTTTAACTTCCTTTACATAGAGACTTAACACTTGGACTGAAATGAATGGCTCGACCAAAATTCTGGAAAATTAACTTCCTGATTTTGGGGGGAACCTCACTTTTCAAAGGACATTTGCCATCAGCAATGCAAATCTGATACATGACATACCCTGCCTTGGCTATATCTTCAGATCTCACCTACTTGATTCACCAAGGTAAACTCTTTTCTGTTGTCAGCAGCAGAAAGACTCAATGGGAGCAAGATGGATTCCATTCTGTTTCGTGTGTCATCAAGGATGCCAGCTACATTCTGATTACTGAACTGTTCTACTTATTCTTATGATGAAAGGGTGAGGAGAAAGAACAAAGCTTTACTCTCATGTTTCAGTTGAGTTTGCAGTGCTGGCTGTCAGAAATATCATCTTTTGAAGTTCTTACTCTCATCTATACACAGTCATGCATGAAAGTATAATTGCCATTTAAGTAATGGAAAACTTATTCTGATCATTTTTTTTTTTTGCATTGCCTCACATTCATTGTATGTTCTGCTCTGCCATTTGTTCTAATATGCTCATCTTTACTCATCTTTTGGTAATAATAGACATCAGGTTCTTTTTTAATACATTAGGAAAAGTGGGAGGGGGGAAAGAAAAATGTAACAATAAAGATCAATTATATTTAATAGCTTTATGATGGAAATGCATATTCAGAGCTCAAATTCACTACAAAGCTCTGTTAAAAATATTTTAAAGCTATGGATCCACTACAGAAAAACCTGCTTCTCTAATCACCAGAAAAAAAACCTAGCAGTGGTACTGTTTAAAAACATCAAAGAATCACTGTTGTCTTCTTCTCTACCTCTTTGAAGGATGGGATTAGTTGAGAGGCAGTTCAAAGTGCAAGCCAGAGCTGTTTCAGGCAACTTCAGAATTTGGAGCAGGTGTTATTACCATATGTGCTAGTAGTACATCCAGTAGCAGTGCAAGTCATCCTGGCTTAAAGGAGAAGAAAACCTGACTCAGTATTCCCAGCAGATCTCCCAGACAATGAATCACAGGTTGAGAAACAGGAAGATATGGACAGGCAGAAATGGAGATGCTTTATGAGGGTTACCATGAGGATAAAAGAAAGGATATAATCCTTAAAACAATTCACCAAAGCAAGTCCAAAAAGTCAGAAGTTTCTTATTTGTTAGAAAAAGAAAAACTTCTCAGCTAAATTCACTCCCAGGATATGTATTCCTGATGGAATTATGGAAGAGTGACACCAGCACTGGTGTATACAGGTCATCCCCCTCTAGCCATCAAGCTGTAAGAAAAATGTGATTGTCCTCCCAAGTGCTGTAGTCACCTAAGTCTTTTAACAGGCACCTAAGGCCATTCTGCTAACAACACTCTGTGGTGAGCTGGGCTACTCTCTGATGCTTTGCTGGGGAATGACTGGAGAATTTGTCTGTACCAAGCCCGTCCAGGGAATTACTGATGGGTATTAGAAGACATCCAGCTTTTTAATGTTTGTCCTTAACCTTCTTTGGGAATAAGTAGTTAGCTCTTTCCACATGGAAAGGAAATCTCAATATCAGCCCTATAGTTCCAGCCAGTTAACTTCTTTAAATGCAGTAGGAAGCTTGGGCTCCAACTAACACACAATGTTATATGCAAATATCTCTCAGATTTCATACAGAAGATGATTCTCTTCAGTAGTATAAACCATGAATAACAGACATGGAATCTGACCTTTTAAAAATACAAGCAAAGGAGCTGTTTCACTTGCTCTGTTCTGTGTAGCTTCACAGATAAAAAGAACAGTCATTCCCAACTTCTTGCCCTTATTAATATTGCTGGAACAGTTGGCTAAAAAGGCAAGACAAACCTTCAGTCTGCCCTGACCAGAAAGGCATCAAGATCATTGTTTCAGCATACATAAAACAGTGCTCAGTAGAACTGTTTTGTACTCAAAGCAGAATAGGAAAAGCCAGACTGAGTTTTGCTATGGCTACTCAAAGGAAGAAAAATTCCACTTGCAAAAGAATGACTATGGAGGCACGTCCAGTTCTTCACATCTCTTCACTGCAGAAGTGAAATCTGGAGAAGAAATGATAACTTTGTGTCCAGCTGCATCATTCACCACACTTTGTGTCAAAACATGCACTATGAAACTTTTTTAACATTTAGGGACTGGAACTGTTGCCAGGATCTGGGCATCTTAATATTGCCTGTTTATTGATTGCAGAGGAATTCACAATCCAAACTTGCTATCTGTTCAATCTGATGATAATTGTGTTATTTTCTCTCTGGAATACAGCAATTTCAACCACCAAATGCTGTAGATTGACATTTGTGATAGGGTTGCTGAAGGATAAATATTACCAGTGTGAGACCATTGGGCAGTGGCCCACAGTGCCACAGTGCAGCCCTTGCATCTCCACAGCAAAGAACAGCACCAGACAGAGAGACTGTCCTACATCCTGGGAGGAGAATATCTTGGCTGAGCTTATCACATTTTATTAAGATCTGTGCTAAAGTGCTAACTCTCTTTCAGTCTTGAGGTCATATCCTGGCAGCTAAGAAAGCTTGCAATTTTCTCACCCAACTGGATAGCCTGACAGCCTTGCAGTGGGATACAGCTGACACAATGTTAATGTCAGCCTTGTAGATAACCAAATGGGAGTTAGTCACCATAGATTGTCTTCATGACCCATGAAAATAAGTCAACAATTTTGGAACACAATTCATCTAGCTTATTTTAAATGTCTGTGAGCTGACTGATATCCCAGAAATGCCTGTTTTTCTCATTGATGAAAAGGGAGCTTTGGGTAACTACTTGAGAACCCAAAAGCCCAGCGTTATAGATATCTCCCACCAGTCAGCTGAACCCTGTGCAGGTACACTAGAGGCATAGAGCAGGCAGGCAAGACTTAAGCCAAATCTATTCAAGATTTTTTACCCTGATCCACTGAGAAATTGCTCACAGTCCACTCAGCACAAAACAAATGAATACAGTACAGCTGCTCTCCAAGTGTGGACACTGAAGTATGGAACTGCCTACAGGAATGATGAGGCCTGCAAAAGATTATTCATATCACAAGTTTTAAAAAAGCCTTTCCCTCTAGCAGGCCTTGTCAGACTCTGCCCATCCAGCTCTGCCTTAGGCCTGACCTTCCTATCTGTCCAAAGACATATGCAGAAAAAAGTTACAAAAGCTTTGTGAGGAAACCAGAAACAGTATTTTCTCCTTGTGACTCAGCAAGATTGGAGTTTGTTTGTGATCTCACTCAAGCCAGTGTAAATAAGGAATTATTACATGAAAGCTGACATAGATAACCTACTAGGAAGAGAGAATCTGGGTCTACTGTTTTAAAAATGCCAGCAAAGCTTGCATTACAGGAATGACAGAATGATGCAATTTGGTTCTAATGAACTGGTGTGGTCTTTTTTATGTAACAGATAGAAATAGCATTGTAACTGAACTGTTGAATAAAAGTTTTCTCTTAACTTACAGTACATTTTTACTGTCATCAAAAAAGCATTTGGGAATAATAGTTTCCAATGAGTCCCTGTTGAAATTTTGGAATAATAAACTTTTATATCTTAATATTTATGATTCTAATAAACTACCACAATATTAAAATGAAAGATACAAACTCTGGGGTCAAAAATTACAATTTGTTGTAAGGCAAAACAATTTTGAATAATAAACCACTATTGAAATCTAAGATCACTTCCTATAATTTAATAAGTAATCCCCTTGGTGATATATCCCGGATATTAAATTGGTTTAACTCACTCAGACCAGCTGTTTTAAATTGGTACATAACATTCTGCCAAATGATAATACAAAAATAAGTGTGAAATTACAAGGTAACCATTTAAGGTTTGACTTTTACCTTTGTTGCCTACCTCAAAATGATAACAAACTAGAGATCACTTAATTCATTAATTACTGTGAATGTAAATACAGTGAATGAAGAGCATAAAGATAATACTTTGGTTTTTAGCTCAACTGTAGCACTGTTGCATAAGATGTAAGAGGATTGGATAACATATCTGACAGCTCCCAATCCAGCTAATATGTGTCAAAGCCATTAGTGATTTTCTTTCCCAAAACATCCAGCTACAGACTATCAGGGTTTCCATAATGAAGTCAGTGTAGCTTTTGTTTATGAAACTTATTCAAAAGATACTGAGATGAAAAACATTTTCAAAAGGCTCTGTCATGCAAGCAACAATACTCCATATTTCATTATCTCTCAGAGACATTTGTGTAGGACTCCTCAGTCACCAGAGGAGAAGACAATTTATCCATTACTTGCTCCAGATGAATGTCTGCTGATGTACCAAGCTGGATCTCTTCAGACCTATGTGTGGTACATGACACAAACTGCTCTTTATTAACCAATTTAGAGAGATGATGAGCCAAACCCAAAACCATGTCATATTTATTCTTGCTATCAAAGAAAATCAGTGGCTCTGGTTTGCCCTACCTCCAGGTGAGGAAGTTCCCTGCCCACTGAAAATGAGCTTATGAAACCTATAATTTATTGGAAAATGGAAAAATGCTGCTCTAAGATATGATAAAGCACCTTGCTGAAGAGTAGGGGTTTGAAGTGCATGGAAATGGAAGCAGCAGCCACCACAGCTGACAGAGACTGGAAACTCGTGCAGTCTGGTTCCCAGAGCAGGTGCTAATGCCCTTGGATGAGACTCCCTTTCTCTGGTCAAGAAATCACACATTGTGTTGGTCAGGCAACAGGACAGGCTGCAGCCACAGAATTTGGTGCACTTGAGAGCTATGTTAGCTTGAGGTCTATAAAAATGACAGCTTTATTTACACAGTTGTTCCATTATGAGTTACTGAAGGGAATGGAGAGATTGCTTAACATGCTTCTCCTTTGTTTATTTGTTTTAATTTATTGGATAAAAGCAGTTCTCAGGAAATAGCTAATGTGACTGACAGCACTGACTTGAAGACAGGATGATGGCAAACAGGGACAGTTCTGTCTGAGAGTAGCCAATCATAGGATCATAGAATGTGTGTGGTTGGAAGGGATGTTTAAAGGTCATCTGGCAGGTTCTCTACCCACAAACAAGTGCCTTCTGTGGGTGGGGAAAGATGACCAAGAATATTTCCATTTGTGAAAGAATTGTGGTCTAACCTCAGATCAACAGACCTTAACAATACTAAGCCAAGCAAATGCTTAGTCCCATTGCAAACAGTCACAGGCTGCATGAGTTTGGAAGCTGAATCAGGAAAGTCAGTTATGGAATACAAAATGCAGGTCTGCCCATAACGTTTGTGACTGACATTAATGGAAATGGCAGTTTACTCTCAGATTACAGGTATTTAGGGCTGGGGAACATAAACTTCATAAGAATCATCCCTTAATTATTTATTGTCAAACCCTCAGTGGTGTTAAATGCTCTATAGAGGTCAGGAAAGAGCTATGTAGAACTGTCAGTGCTCCTAAAAGTTTGTGCTGGCTCATTAGAGTGAAGCTTGTGGACTGAAGTGGCCACAAAGAAGTCATGTCTCTTTGTCAGTCCTTGAGAGATGCCAAATACCTCCTGAATTCTACAGTCACTGAGGTAGCTGAGGCTGTGTGCTGAAAGAGCCCTGCCCAATCATATGAGTGGAACAACAATAACATCACTTCAAATATCCTATTAGTGGTTTTCCTCTTACATGATAATTGACTGAGTCAGGGTAAGACACTGGAGCAAATGTAAAATCCAGCAATTTTAGCAGTACATCTGATCCTCATCTGACATAGATGGGGAGTATCCCTACCGTGATAACAAAGTTACACCTCTTTACTCCAGGCCCTAAAGAAGCTGGATTTCTCCATTTCTGTAATTTAGACAAGATGACAAAATGCTCTAGAAGTAGCAGTTAAGATTCCTCTGTTTTGTAAAGCACCAAACACTCTGGGGGGCTCAGGACTAATTCTCAAGTATTGTTTCAATGTGTTTGAAAGTGTTTGAATTCACAGGGTGTTCTCAGCTATACAGGAACACACACACACATGCATACACAAACAGCTCTTGAAGGAAATCAGAGCATCTGAAGGAAAAGGTTTACTTTACTCTGGGTGATCTCAGCTACATTATTTAGACACAAAAACTCTCTTAGAGAGAACCAAAAAAACACATCAAAGTGCAATGACTTTCTTGTGCCACTCCCTCCCAAGCTCTACAGCATATTTTGCAGTTTTTCTTCTCATCCTGGTCAATCTCTTTCAGATCTCATAATAAAACAGATTACATGAAAACGGAAACTTTTCAGGAAAAAAATGCTGTTAAAGATTTTATTTTAGAAACTGATTCTCCTCTTCTGATTTTTGGGGTGGGTTTTTTTTTTGCATATTCTTATAGAATCTTTCAGTCTTCTCCTTGCTCTGTAGGGACTTCCTTAGGAGATGTATACACATTGAACATGGTGATATCAGATCCTGTGCTTTGTGGGCCTTGTGCTATGGAGGCATCAAACCAACCTAAACCACCACTTTTTCAGTGTCCTTCTCTCCCAAGCCAGAAACAAATCTGTTTGCAGAATGACCAAGCACCTACAGTACTGTGCAGTCCTTCAGAAATGTCCTAGGATAACCTGCATATGGGACTTGCCACAGCCAAGGGAAGCACTGGGTCTAACTGTGTTTAGTGACAAAATTGGAGCAGGGCAGGACAACTTGCCACATTTGCTGAAACTTGCCCTATGCACTGTAACAGTTGTATACAAGAAATCAGGACTTGGGCAACTCAATTTCTGTTCAACCTCAGGTTTCCTATCTAGCCCTGAATATATTGCCCACCTCTCCTTATCTCAGGTCTTTGCTCACAACTTTGAGATCTTTAAGGGGAAGTAAGTACCTGACATTAAAAACAGGGTAGCAGTCAGATGTTATGAAAATGAGGACTGCACAAACAGTGTAGCAGAAAGAAGCTGACAGACCCTTCAGTTTGTTTTCTGGACTCTCAGTGGATCCAGCGTGTGCAGAACAGTAAGGCACACCTGCACTTCATGTCCTGTGTGGGGTCTGAAATTCAAGCAATGGCTGGATTCTGGTTATCCACAGCAATTCATGCTCAGGAAGAGGTGGAAACAAGAGTCAAGACCCAGCAAGTAACCTAGCAGCTGTAGGAGGTTGTCTGAATGTCCTCCTGGAATAAACTTCGCAATTTCTTGTAGCCACTATCTTCCTTCTCAGATGGTGGGGAAGAAACAAAAATCATTGCTTCGTTATGGGAATAAAAAAGTTGCTTGTATTAACACATTTTGTCTTACAGAGCTGACAGTGGACTCACAATCTGGCCTGAATGTGGAGTAATAATACACTTCCCTTCTTCTTTAGCATTCTCTCTACCTGTCTCTTAGGCACTTGCCAGCTTGACGTGTGTCCTCTGAGATCCACCTACTGAAAGTTAACATTTCATATTTCCAAGAGATGCAAGACTGTTGCTCTGGCTTGTATCTTCACCCTAGCATGACATCTGTATTGGCTGCTGTGCTTTCAAATTTCTGAATTACCCTTGCGTGTGCTTTGGCTATTTCCATCATTTTAAGACCTCCCTTTTCCTTATGAGCCCACCTGGAGAATGGCAATAAAACTTACAGGCTTTAGGGGGCTTGTTTTCCAAAGTTCACTGCAACTGCAGTTGTTTTTAAGGGAGCTTATCACTTTATCAGGCATAAAGGATTGTTATAACTCTGTATGCCTGAATACATGTGGTTAAAGGAACAAAAGTTTGGTTTGTATAATATCTATTCAGAACAGGATCTATTAAAATACGGGTGTCAAAAGACTCTAAGAACTTCAGTTGTTGTTTCTGAAATATAATAAAATAATAAGAATAAAAATAGAATAAAAAATAAAATAGAATAGAATAAAAATAAGAAAAAAATAATAAGAAATATAAAAGTATTTCTTTACCTGGCTGTGGGGAAGCTTCAGCTTGGAAGAAAGTTTGAAGTTCAGTTCTAAGAGCAATAAAACACCAGAATCTTAAAAATTAAATGCATAGTAATTCAATGAAAGATGTTGCATGACAGTTTTGTTATTTATTATGTTAAATACAGCCTTTTATTGTTTGTTGCAGGTGAATTACTTTCTAGAACAAGGAAGGTGTCTCTAGACTGAAGGATGGTGTAGCAGCTTGGAGACAAGCAACCATGACCTTCTATCTTCTAAGAAGATAAACAAAGAAAATTTCCCATTAGTCACATAGTCTGTGCTTATAAAAGTAATAATTTCCAAAAGGTGAGGAATGTTATGAGCAAAATTCCTGGAAAGTGAAACGCAAGCAGAGAACTTTGAGTGAAATTCAGCAGTTCTTTTAGAAGTGTTTATTACATTGCTAAACCCCCACAATTTCACAATCAAGAAAGAACAAACTTTGGCAAAAAGCCCGACCCCATTTGGTGGAAATTTGGAATATAAATGCAATGGATAGCACGTGAAAACAGACAGAAATGGCACACTTAGTTAGCAGTATGAATGAGAAATTCTGAAGAAAATAAATACATACAAATGAGAAGCTAAAAGGATAAGAAACTAATTGCTGTCTTTAAGAAAGAGAGAACAAAAGTTAGCAATTTTTATTAAAAGGAGAAAAATATGCTAGAAGTTATTGCATAAGGATGTTAAATCTGTTAGTAATTCTAGAGAAAAAGGATAAATGTTCAGTAAATATTGCCTTTTAATACTGGGAGAAGCATCAGGATTATTTAATCACTTCAAGAGAGGATGATTATGATCTTTCCAGTATTTCTGGTACCAAGAAGGATTTTAGACAAAAACTTACACTTTTTACATCAATAGGTCAGATAACTTGAATCCTGGAGTCATCAGCAGCTTTCCAAGGAAGGAGCTGAATCACTTGTGTTGCTTTTGAATAGGTCTTGAAATACTGGAGAAATTCCAGAAGACTAGAAATGTACAAACACTGTGCTAATATCCAAAAAGGTTAAATTAGGCAGTTACTGGACATCAATCCCAGTGAAAATGATGGAAAAACTGCTGAAGGAATAAATTTATATGATTAAGAACTGGGTTCCCAAGGGTAACCCAGCCATGGGACATGCTCCTACCTCTAGTGTCAGCTCTCAAGGATTGCCTGAAACATGACCATATTCAAAGTGAAATATTCTTAAAATACTGGCAGAAGTTGTGAAAGACACAAAAACTGATGGAAGAACATATAATGGTACACAAAATAGCTGACTTAGCCAGGTGAAACAAATTCAACTAAATAGCTTAATACAGCCCAACTTCTGCAGCTGTTCTAAAAATGGATCTTAAGAGACAAGCAGCAGAGCAGGAATTCCTAATGCTTTTCTGAAAAAAGCAGGCATATACAAACCTTCTGTTTTATAAACTGAGTAACAAATACAAGCAGGGTGATGATTTTACCTCCGTATGTAATATTGATGAGATTGATACTAGGACGTTGCATGCACATCTGGTGTCCATATTTGGGGGGGAAAAGAGTTGAAAAATTGGAAAGGATGCAGAAAGGACCTTAAAAATCATTTCAGGATGGAGAAAATGCCTTACAGTGGGGCACTGGCAATACTCAATCTGTTTAGATTATAGCAGATTTAAAGGGTGGCTTGATTATGTATGTATGTACATTCATTAGGAAATACATTGAACACTGAAAGGACCTTTAAACCAAAGAAAAGAGACTTAGAGAAAAATCAGTGGGTACAGGCTAAAACCAGACTAGTTTAGTTTGGAAATAAGGCACATTTTTGAGCAGTGAGGGAGATTAGTCACAAAAAGCAGCTACAAAGGAAAGTGGTGAATTCTCCTTCTCTTCATCTTACTATTGGCTGCGTTTCAGAAAGATGTGCCTTAGCCAAACAAAAGAGATCCTTTAGACAGAGATTTTTGCTCCATTTAAGATATTAAATTGCCCAATTATTCCTTCTGAACTTCAACACTTTTTGTAGGATACAACTTGTTTAACTTTAGTTGTCTACAGCTGTAAACATCTGAACCTCTGGTATCCAGGATTGCTTTTCAGTCAACAGACACTTTGGCAACTGGATTCATCTCACCCATTTTAGAAACCCCTTTCTCTCTATTATACAGGAGATGCACTGAAGGGAACAAAAAGAAGCTATGAAAGGAACAATATGAGCTATGACAGGGATTTGAATGGCTAGCTCTGATGTAGAGGTTTCCACTCAACATTCTCCCATGCAGGCACATGAGTCCTAACTAGGTGTGTGGCTGAGTGTCAGGAAGGCATTTTGACAAACATTCCTGATCAGTAAATCTAGTACAGCAGGAAAAGCAGTACCTGGATTTCTGGTAGGAATAGGTGAGGTAGAGCTTTACAATATTTCTTCTGTGCCTGATGTGTAGCTGTCTGCTCATATTTAATTAGATTTTGTCTTCTGTCTGTTAAGGCTCAAACATATCTTTAAACCTCATAATAAAAAAGTATGCTTTCCCTATGTTTTAAAAAGAGATTTTAAAAAAGAATTAAAGATGTGGAGTTGACTGTGTTTATTCATTAAGGGCCCAACTTTTCATTGCCACCCAGTAATTCAGCTCAGTGTGAGAACACAGAACAAAATGATATCCAGTGTGGAACAAGATCTCGCTGTGAATTTGGGGTTGTTTTCCTGTTTGCTTTGAACTCCACATTAAAACAAGGCAGAATAAATAATCCCAACAACAGAAGAAAACTTGAGAATGAAATAAGTCACAGTTCTTAGTGGGCAAGAAGCCTCAGTCACTGGGAGAAGGCACACGAACACACACGGAGTTAAAGGGCTTGTGAAGTTTGAGGGGCTTTGTGTTTGGAAATAAGCAAGATCTCCCACACCAGAGCCCTGGTCAACTTTTTACACAAACAACATGGCTTGAAGTCAAGGGAAGTTTTGCCTGGGGAAGGACTAGAGGGCTGGATTCAATGTACTGTTCATTATGGCTATTTTCCTTTTCTTTACGAGCCACCTGGGAATCTATCTCCCCGTTTCAACTGACACGAACTATTTTGTTTCAACATTATTTTTTACTGTTCTAGCCTGTATGCTTTATTGATGTTGATTATAATTTGGTTGCTCACCAAGTTTAATTGAAAGGAAAAGCTGCAATCCAAACCCATTTCTTTAGTGATTTAAGAACAGCTAACATACACAATGTTTGGACCAAACGTTCTCATTAAATATTTATTACTGAAATTTTTATTTTTCTTCAGAAACCTTTTAAAACACAAAGACCATTTTACTTATATATAAGTGTGTAGTGTACAGTGCTTCTTTTAGATAGACTAATTATTTAAATGAGAACATTACACAAGCAATGAAAATGATTAAGGACTTTGAAGGGGCACTTGCATAGCATCAAAAAGGAGATTCAGCTTGGACATTATACATTAACTGTGTGCAACAATTAATGTTATAGATACATGTAACTTGGAACACCTATTTTAATGAAAAGACTACTACATTTAAAATAACAATAGAAATTTTTTTTCTCCAAAAATCACTTCGTTTGTGGAACTCTTTTTTACAAGATAACTGAAAAAACCTCAGTATACCTTGTTTAAATCACATTTTTAAGATTGCTCAGTGTACAAGAGCAAAATAATGCCCCTGGAGATTTGGGAATTCACTGGTTAGCTATTCAGTTATTGTGCTAGCACACACTTTAGCATCTTTTGAAGTTCAAAATAGAGGTCTCTGTGTTGTCATTTCTAATGTTTATAAAGATAAATCAAAGCATGAGAAATTACACCAAAATCTAAAAGCACCATTGAAGTCTTACTGAGCAGAAACACTTTTTCACATATTTTTTCCCCTGAAAGAAGGCTGAGGTGGAGAATGGACAAAACATTAGCTAAATGATTACATTACTAGAAGATGGTCCTATGGCACAAGACTGAACATGATATAAGATCCTATATAGAATGGATGTGAACTGTTGTCAAGGAGAACATTCTCATCTGGAGTAGCTCTTTCTACCAAACTGTCAATAAAAGGACATCTCTGAAGGTTTCTCATAAGTATCTGGCACTCCCTATGAAACATCATGAGATTGAAGAACACTTTTCTTTTCTGAAGCCCAGTTTGAAAGTACTGTCCTGGTAGTGCCACACAGAAGGCCCAAGCTCTGGCACACACTGGTTCATATGGTTAAACTGTTAACACCCACTTGGTCTATGCCAAGTAACATCCCCCCAGGCAGTAGCTCAGCACAGGTCAAGTTTATAATATAGAAGTTTGAGCACAAAGAAGTTTGACCAGCTGGTTAAGGGAGGTGATTCTCCCCCTCTGCTCTTGTGAGACCCCATCAGGAATACTGTACCCAGTGCTGGAGCCCTCAACATAAGAAGGACACGGAGCTCCTGCAGCAAGTCCGGAGGAGGGAGACAAAAATGATCAGAGAACTGGAGCAGCTCTGCTATGAATACAGCTGAGGAAGTTGGGGTTGTTCAGCCTGGAGAAGAGGAGACTCCGTGGTGACCTTATAGCAGCTTTCCAATACCTGAAGAGGGGATGCATGAAAGCTGGGGTAGGATTTTTTGCATGGGCATGTAGCCTATGTTTTAAAAAGAGATTTTAAAAAAGAATTAAAGATGTGGAGTTGACTGTGTTTATTCATTAAGGGCCCAACTTTTCATTGCCACCCAGTAATTCAGCTCAGTGTGAGAACACAGAACAAAATGATATCCAGTGTGGAACAAGATCTCGCTGTGAATTTGGGGTTGTTTTCCTGTTTGCTTTGAACTCCACATTAAAACAAGGCAGAATAAATAATCCCAACAACAGAAGAAAACTTGAGAATGAAATAAGTCACAGTTCTTAGTGGGCAAGAAGCCTCAGTCACTGGGAGAAGGCACACGAACACACACGGAGTTAAAGGGCTTGTGAAGTTTGAGGGGCTTTGTGTTTGGAAATAAGCAAGATCTCCCACACCAGAGCCCTGGTCAACTTTTTACACAAACAACATGGCTTGAAGTCAAGGGAAGTTTTGCCTGGGGAAGGACTAGAGGGCTGGATTCAATGTACTGTTCATTATGGCTATTTTCCTTTTCTTTACGAGCCACCTGGGAATCTATCTCCCCGTTTCAACTGACACGAACTATTTTGTTTCAACATTATTTTTTACTGTTCTAGCCTGTATGCTTTATTGATGTTGATTATAATTTGGTTGCTCACCAAGTTTAATTGAAAGGAAAAGCTGCAATCCAAACCCATTTCTTTAGTGATTTAAGAACAGCTAACATACACAATGTTTGGACCAAACGTTCTCATTAAATATTTATTACTGAAATTTTTATTTTTCTTCAGAAACCTTTTAAAACACAAAGCCCATTTTACTTATATATAAGTGTGTAGTGTACAGTGCTTCTTTTAGATAGACTAATTATTTAAATGAGAACATTACATAAGCAATGAAAATGATTAAGGACTTTGAAGGGGCACTTGCATAGCATCAAAAAGGAGATTCAGCTTGGACATTATACATTAACTGTGTGCAACAATTAATGTTATAGATACATGTAACTTGGAACACCTATTTTAATGAAAAGACTACTACATTTAAAATAACAATAGAAATTTTTTTTCTCCAAAAATCACTTCGTTTGTGGAACTCTTTTTTACAAGATAACTGAAAAAACCTCAGTATACCTTGTTTAAATCACATTTTTAAGATTGCTCAGTGTACAAGAGCAAAATAATGCCCCTGGAGATTTGGGAATTCACTGGTTAGCTATTCAGTTATTGTGCTAGCACACACTTTAGCATCTTTTGAAGTTCAAAATAGAGGTCTCTGTGTTGTCATTTCTAATGTTTATAAAGATAAATCAAAGCATGAGAAATTACACCAAAATCTAAAAGCACCATTGAAGTCTTACTGAGCAGAAACACTTTTTCACATATTTTTTCCCCTGAAAGAAGGCTGAGGTGGAGAATGGACAAAACATTAGCTAAATGATTACATTACTAGAAGATGGTCCTATGGCACAAGACTGAACATGATATAAGATCCTATATAGAATGGATGTGAACTGTTGTCAAGGAGAACATTCTCATCTGGAGTAGCTCTTTCTACCAAACTGTCAATAAAAGGACATCTCTGAAGGTTTCTCATAAGTATCTGGCACTCCCTATGAAACATCATGAGATTGAAGAACACTTTTCTTTTCTGAAGCCCAGTTTGAAAGTACTGTCCTGGTAGTGCCACACAGAAGGCCCAAGCTCTGGCACACACTGGTTCATATGGTTAAACTGTTAACACCCACTTGGTCTATGCCAAGTAACATCCCCCCAGGCAGTAGCTCAGCACAGGTCAAGTTTACAATATAGAAGTTTGAGCACAAAGAAGTTTGACCAGCTGGTTAAGGGAGGTGATTCTCCCCCTCTGCTCTTGTGAGACCCCATCAGGAATACTGTACCCAGTGCTGGAGCCCTCAACATAAGAAGGACACGGAGCTCCTGCAGCAAGTCCGGAGGAGGGAGACAAAAATGATCAGAGAACTGGAGCAGCTCTGCTATGAATACAGCTGAGGAAGTTGGGGTTGTTCAGCCTGGAGAAGAGGAGACTCCGTGGTGACCTTATAGCAGCTTTCCAATACCTGAAGGGGGGATGCATGAAAGCTGGGGTAGGATTTTTTGCATGGGCATGTAGCGAGAGGACAAGGGGAAATAGTATAAAACTTGAAGAGGGGAGATTTATATTAGATATTAGGAGGAAATTCTTTATTATGAGTGTGGTAAGGCACTGGAACAGGTTGTCCAGGGAGGTTGTGGAAGCCCCATCCCTGGCAGTATTCAAGGCCAGATTGGATGGGGCTTGGAGCAACCTGATCTAGTGGGAGGTGTCCCTGCCCACACAGGGGGTTTGGATCTAGATGTTCTTTAAGTTCCTTTCCAATCCAAACCTTTCTATGATTCTATGGTAGGTCAGGAATAATTGCCCATAGAGACTTTGGAAGTGACCAAGCTGTTCTGCAGAGAAAGAGGTTAAATGTATGGATGTGAGCCATGCTATGCCATCTGCCCTCAGGTCAGGAAAGCAGGCCCTGCACCATTCTAGTAACAGCACAGGTTTAATATTTCTGTACAAGAAATAATATAGTGATAAGGAAATCCTGTCCTCTGTCCTTAGGAGGATGTAGGAAATCATGTATTTCCAGGCACAGGAAAACCTAAGAATGTCTCTGAAAAAGATGAGGGAACACAAAAACTTGACAGTCCAAAGACTAGGAGAACCTACAGATGAATACTGCTTTTGCTGAGGGAAAAGAAACAGCAGCATGACATGTCAGCTGCTAGCAGCTGGGTGTGCTCCTGATCCTGAGGTTGGGGACAGCAGGATGGAATGGTTGGGTGGATAGTAGGAAGAGCCAAAGGTTGAAGCAATAACCTCATGGCAGTGTCCCTATGGCCTTTCTGATCTTTTTTGATCTCCTTCTTGGACAGATCATCTGGCCCAGAATAGCTCACATCCATAGTGCTCCTATGTTGCCATGGTGGTACTGCATCCAACAACAAGCCCATCTAGCCCTGAGGATAAATATGAAAAGCAGATACCAAGACAAGAGCATAACAACAGGGTAAGCAGCTAGTGAAACTGCACCTACCTCCAACTACCAGTAATTAAGGGACTTCCTGAGATCCATGGCTTTCTCTTGCTTGAATTTGCCTGTTTCTCCTCTTGAATTCTTGCACCTACAACATCCTATGTCAAGGAATTTCACTGCACCTCAAGTGAATGAGCTTTCTGCTTAGTTTTGTGCTTCCCTTCTTCTAGCTCCAGCTAAAAAAATTTATCCTCAGCATTATTCTAGGCTGTATAGTCCTTTTCCATATCCCCTCAAGTCATTGCTCTGCCAGACCTGAGAGTCCCCATTTCTTGAATTGTTCTTCACAAAGGAGCCCTTCAATACCCCTCCCTTGGTCTAACTCTTTTGCACTCCTGTTGCTGTATTTGGGTGATGGCAGCACATTGAACAACTGTTCTAGTTTTTGTGCCCTCTTTTAAATTCTCTGTTCAATTCCTAATTTCTAACAACTGGCTTATGTTTTTGTTCACTCCCTCTAATGTGAACTAATTGTGTCCACACACTGCAGCACTTGGAGCAAAGTCTGGCTTGGTACTTACCCCATGGACCTCTGCACAAACTAATTCACCAGCCTCTCATGGTCTGCACAAAGTCTCTTCCCAATCTATTCCCACATCAAAGGCTCACAGGTGGGGCTGTCTTGCCACATCCCTCTCAGCAGCCAGGGGTATTCTCAAAGTCCTTTTCTTTCTTCACATTCCCTTTCTCCCCTCAGCCTGGGACAGCCTGAGGTACCCTACTGCAAGCCCAAGATCTCCTCCTGACTCCAGGTGGCCTGTTTTAGGGCCTGAAAATTTGTTACTTATACTTTTCTACCCAGTGACAATATGGGTATAGACTGTGGGCAGAAGGAGGAAATGTGAGGACAAAGAAGATCCCAAGGCCCAATAGGCTGAGTATAGGTTGAAGAACTGGGTTTAGTAGATAAGGAGAGATGATGGGTGGTTGGCTGGTTCATTGGCTCAGTCCTTGGACAATCAAACAAATGAATCACAGGTTGGTTGAGGAGACACCCAACTGCTCAGCTGCAGAATGCATCCTGAAGGTGACCTAATACATGGTGTGGACAGCCTGGGGAGCAGGACCATGGTGTGAAGCAATTGGAAGTTGCTGCAAAGAGGAACAGAATAATGCATTCTCCAGATCCCCTGAGGACAGGAAGATAAGCAGTAAGTTTAAGTTGCAGGTAGGGAGAATTAGGTTAGACAGTGGAAAGAACTTTCTGACTATAAGGAGGATTGAGCCCTGGAATGGCTCGTCTGGCAACTAGTGCAGTTTCTCTTGCTGACAGGTTGGAAGAACAAGTTAGACAAACGTGCCAGAAATGGTTTTGGTCTTCTTGATCTTTTCTTGGGCCAAATGGAGAGATAAGATCACTTCTTCTGTTCTTTCCAGACTCACCTGCTAGAGTATTGTAATTTTTCATCCCAGATTGCTAAAGCTAAATGTGGATTATTTTTTCATGTTTCCCAGTAGTGTGAAGAATAGCTTGTTATAGCCAACTGAAAATTCTAACAGACACAAAACCACATTCTGTGCTTGTAAAAGTGAAAAAAACGCACAGTTAAATCAAAGGATCTCTGTCCAGTTCTGCCAGTTTTGCTTCGTGTGCTGAAACTAAGTATGACACATTTCATTTAATAATACAATATTTACTCAGCAAATATATTTACCCCATTTCTTTGGCAGTCTTTGCCTTTTATCTGTTGATTCTTTCACAAGCTGAAAAGCAAAATGAGTGTTATGGCAGAAAGCCTCTTTTCAGAAGTTGTAAATAGAAACCACCTCAGAATACCTCTGGTTGGAGTTCATCTTGGTTTGGCTTGGACTACAAAATCACAGATATCTGTTTAAAGTATTACAGCCAAATACAGGCCCAGGAGGGATTATATTCCCAGTTTTGAGATTAATGCATTGCACAGCCCCTGATCATGAAATGTAAAAACATTCTAAATAGTGGCCACTGCCCGTTTTATGCGACAGCCTAAATAATTGAAAAGGTCTGCTTCAACCCCATAGCCATTGAGTGCTTTCTATAATGTTTTGCTGCCCAGAAATGGTCTCTGCACAAAATGTAGCACTAAAATGAGAATTTCTCCTGTATCAGCTAGGCATCCCAGGATCTGTTTTATGATTCTATGAGGGTATATAAAAGAAACAAGCTGTAGCTGTCCAGTAGAACTCTTTCCCATTCAGAGATATTATTGCTGAATCTTACTCCTCCTTCTGTCCAAAAAATCCCTTCTCAATATTTTTCTCAATTCTTAGTAACCTGTGTGGGATCCTTAGGCTGCTGCTTGGAAATCACCAACTTTACAATGCCTGAATTCCCAGGCTTCATCATCTGGCTTTCAGAGAAGCAATGCGTTCAGGATTGGTTAAACATCTGTTTCTTCACACACCTACTGCTCCATGTAGGTAGAGACATTCCCAGAGTTGTTTCTCAGATGTCACATTCTTTATAGTTATCCAGATCTTTGCCAGTCAATATATTCAAGCTCTCCTCAGCCATGAACATGCTCTACATGTCACAAACTGCTTAGAGGTCATTTCCAGGCTACAGCCAAAGGTGTCACAGTTTATTTTCAAGCTTTTCTAGGAAACTGTCTTGCAAATCAAGTTTAATCCTCTAGGTATGTACAAAGCATATCTAATATGAGCTACCAAAGGGGAAAGGACAGATTACTTTGAACATGAGAGACAATTGTTGGATATACACCTGCCTGAACAGCTGTATCTTACTGGAGATACCATAATACCATTCTCCCTCTTGGAGAGTGGGAGGACATGTCCCATGTCCTAGGTTCAGTGTGTTAAACACCTGCCTAAGGTTAACAAACAGTATGAAGAGAAGCTGATGGGAAAGAGAGAAACTTATGGGGCAGTCTCATTTCTTCAAGGATATTTCTAGGTGTCCTTAGCTAAGTCAGCTGCTTCTGTACCAAAATCCATCCTCTTTCTTCTCATGGCAGCTTTCTTCTACAAGGTGTCTTAGATGTGTGTCCTTCCACAGTACAACCACCTCAGGTGTAAAAACATTTTTTTCCTTGGTCAAATAGAAATTGTCAGTGATATAAACATCATGGGTAAAGTAAAAGTATTTCTTAGGATCTATGAAACACCATGATGAGAAACTGAATTATTCTGGTTGATAAAGGTTGATTTTCTGGGGAAATTTAATGAAACGGAGCCAAGGTTTGTTCAGTGATGTCCAGTGACAGGACAAGGGGCAGTGGGTGCAAATTGGAGCACAGGAGCTTCCAGGTAAACATCAGACAAAACTTCTTTCCTGTGAGAGTGACAGAGCCCTGGGCCAGGCTGCCCAGAGAGGCTGTGGAGTCTCCTTCTCTGGAGACATTCCAACCCCCCTGGCCACGTTCCTGTGTGATGTGCTCTGGGTGCCCCTGCTCTGGCAGGGGGGTTGGGCTGGGGGAGCTTCCCAGGTCCCTTCCAACCCCTGGGATTCTGTGATTCTGTGATTCTATTATTCTGTGTGACTACAGAAAACAGTAAGTGACTCTCCTTAGACATCCCTTGTCAGTCTTCATGTAATGGTAAATATAGCCCAGACCCATAAAGCACTTCAGGTTTTGAAGAAATGACCAGATATTGAAGATATTTAATGCATTTATTTTTACAACATTCAAAATCCTTCATGTGGAAATTACATTTAAATTATGTACACTCAAAATGTTACACCAGGGGGTGGTGGGAGTAATGGTGGTGTCTTTTCCTTTGAAGTAGCAATAACATTTATGAACTTTGCATTTTCCAAGGTTTTTTTCTCACATATTTTTTTTTTTCCCCCCAAGGCAGAAAATAATGTTTTCTAATTCAGAAGGGAAGTGATGTGACATTGGCAATATCTTGACTTTGTTTTTATTTCCTTCCTCTTTAGGGTCTTTGGAACTAGATACACAAAAAAATAATAGTCTTATGGTTTATCTATAGTCCAGAGACACAAAAACAATAAGACAAGGTGAGTGAAACTACCTGCTGATGACAATGTAGCATCAAGCAAATGAAGCAAAAAAAGGAGGAAAAAAAAAAAAAAATGACACTGAATGAAGTTGACATAAACAAGTTACAGTCATAGATGAATCATCTGTGTGATTGTCTTTCATATCTAAAAATTTTCAAAAGATTAGTGTATCTAAAAGAGCAAAGGATATCCTGAAGAATATTGAGGAATTTCCACTTATTGTAGTTCACATGGATACTGACTTGAGTACCTGAAGGGGCTCCAGGAAAGCTGGGGAGGGGCTTTTCACCAGAGAAGGCAGTGATAGGACAAAGGGCCATGGTTTTAAACTGAGAGAGAGGAGATTCAGGTCAGACATCAGGAAGAAATTCTTCCCCATGAGGGTAGGAAGGCACTGGCCCAGGTTGCCCAGAGAAGCTGTGGCTGCCCCATCCCTGGAGGTGTTCAAGAACAGGTTGGATGGGGCTTGTGCAGCCTGGGCTGGTGGGAGGTGTCCCTGCTCATGACAGGGAGGTTGAACCTTATGGTCTTTAAGGTCCCTTCCTACTTTTAACTACTCTATGATTCTATGATTCTAACTCCACACAAGTGAAGGGAGATGTGCAGGCTAGAAGGACAGTGTTGTCTACCCAGGAGAACAAGGTAAGCTAGACTTGACGTAGTCCTGCTCTAAACTCAATGGTGCCAAGGAAAAGGTAACAAAGTTAGAAATCAGGTGTGAGTGGACTGCAGGGAAAAGGAGCTGTGTGCAGGTGCTCCTGAGGCAGCAAAGTGCTGTGAAAAGTGCTGCAGAGGTTGCACTTGCATCCAGCTCCTGATTTTAAATTCACAACACTTTTTAGGAGGTCTTTGAGAGACAAAGGTTAGGAAGACACTGAAGAGGAGCTACATAAATGTAGCTACTAAGCAATGGAATAGAAGTGCGAGAGGTAAAAAGTATGGCTAAAATGAACGTGTGGCTGAAGTTAAAAATATAGAAATGCAAGAGCTGGGTAAAAAATGGTGCTATGCATCTTCAGAAAACCTAAAAAAGAACAGAGTTAGGGTAAGGGTGCTTTTTGCCAGGTCAGTGTGAAAGATATTATCTTGTGGTGAAACCTTGGCTGAGATGTAGGATAGCATAGGTAACAAGAGCAAAGCATCTCTCTTGGTAGAGATCTGTGGAATTGGAAAGGAAAAAGACCCACTGGTTTTTGCTCAGCTACTGAGGACTACAGCACTCCAGAAGTTAATGCAGTGGGGTCAGCAGCTCCACAGAGAGCTGTTCTGCCTGTGCAAGATGTTTGGGCTATATACCTCACTGAAACATCAAGGAGGAAGAGTATGTTCCATGACAAACTGTGCTGGCACGTTAAAACAACTCTAGCTTGTGTAGAGGAAAAAGCACTGCTCCAGACAGAAGACCAGTCAGAAGAAGAGTCAACATGGACTAGATATATTCCAATCTGAACAGCAAAATCTGTCCCACAAATGCTCATTTCAAATTTAAATATCATTATTTTATTTATAGCCACTCCTGATTACTATCAGTGGGAGGTCCTGTGAAAAGATTATGTTATTCAACATCAGCCTTTCAATTCAAACCATGTTAGCATCCTTGTTCTTCCATCCCATCTAAAAAGCATCCTCCATCATTATATGCCTGATATTTCAAGCTCCAGTCATCAAACCAGACAGTTGGATGTGACCACCTTGAAACTGAAGTTGTGAATCCCATTCTGTGTGTTCCAGTAGATGCTATTAGAAAATGGACCACTTGGAAAGTGTTGGACATGGTGCCTGGAGTCAGGAATACAATGACTCCCTAGCAGAGCAGGGAAACAGTCGCATTAGTGGACAAGGAAGATTAAGAAAAGAATGGGGTTACTCTTTGCCTATGTTAACAACCATTTTTCATTCCCTTTTTCCTGTCCCTCAGTCATTTCACCACACACCTCCTCGCTGAGCAGAGGAGCAAATAAAAACTGGTCAGACAGGTTGGCATCGATAATATCAAGCTCACAAGGAGATATTTCAACCCCTTTATTAGCAAGGCCATAAACTGCATATGCTGTTTGATTAGGATATGATGAAAAGAATTTATTAGCAGATGTGTATTCAGCTACACTGTTTTACTGGCAGCTTTATGAGATTCTCTCCTGGGCTGACAGGTGCGGCCTTCCAGCTGCTCTGTACAGCAAACAGGGGATGGAGCCCATGCCATGTGCAATCATTTAATCTGTTACCATCAACTGCTAGAAAATAAACAAGGTTTTGTGCATTTCTTTCAGTCCCATGTATATTAATTGAAACCAAATATTACAAAAGACACTGAAAGAGAGTATTGCTGATCAGAGAAGACTTAAATTTAATAGGACACAGCCATGTAATACATAAATATAATAAAACACAGTCATGTAATACATAAATATTTGGTTAAAAGATAGCAGAATTTTGTTGAACTTGGCAATGGGAAGTCTTTTGAAGTCTCATTTGTCAGTTTCCATTCATGGGACAGTCAAATCTAGTCATTTGGGTTACAGCTGGCAAAAGAAAGATGATCCTCTTGGTTTATTGTTCTGATACAAAATTGTCATTACAAATTGAAAACACAGAGCAAATAAAAGAGGGCAAATGGGGAACTTGTGTGGTTACGTATTTTTAACTGTTGCGTCTGGCTGTACTTTGTTTAATAGGGGCTGCAGAATTCAAGATGTCTCTATCCTGGGTCTCATTACTATTGTTTTAAAATTTCTTCACCACTAGTTTACAATTAAAACATTCTTTCTCGACTCAGTTCTCATATGCCATGTTTTCAGCACTCTAAAATATGTGTAACCTGAACTAACATTTTAGTAAGCGTCCTACAGTTGCATTGAAACATTTTTATTTCAAATATTTGCATGTCAAAATGAAGATACACATGCAGCAAAATAAGAATGTTCATATATTTTAAAGAGAAACTAAAGCTGCTAAATTAATGGAAACACGTGTTACAAAGGATGCTTTAGCTTTAATTTCTGCATCTTTATGACAAAGAACATCATGATTACACTGCAAGCAAGGACAGGTTGAAAAGAGCTGCAAAGCATCTGGAGAACTCTTCAAAATAATTGCATAAATAATTACAATAAAGATCTGTTTAAAATTATAAAAATTGATGCCATGGTAGCATTTTGACAAAAAAAAAAGTAGTCTTGTCTTTGAAGTGTCAGTCCAATCATTGTTTTCTTCTCAGCCTAAGCACATATTCAGACTTGAATGTTCCATACTGCTTCTGAGTCAAGCTCTTGCACAGAATCAGAGGTGCTAGAGAAGGAGCTGCAGCAGTAGCAGAAGACTTTATTCTCTGCCTTGTTTTCTGACTATAAACATTTATCTGAAGAAGGCAGAGATTATTTTTGTCATTTAGCTGCCAATGTTTTTGAAAGCACAGTCTGTACTGCATTCTGTTGGGTGACTTCCTCTTTCTGGACTGGTACAGAGTCATCATTTTCTAACCCACAGAGATGTATGACTCTTCTGAGACACATTAGTTACTTAACTGAGAAACCAACTTGTGCTTGTTTCTTCCTAGGGCCAGTGGTGAGTGGAGATGGGACAGTGGTATCCATTGATTGTTCTAGTTAACTATAAGAAACAGAAGACTGTGGATAAGCAAAGAGGAGGTAACTGAGGAAGGGTCTTGAATGTATGCACCAGAACTTTGGTTTGGATTCAGAAGAGAAAGGGAAGGCAACTGAAAGACTTCAAAGAGCATGTGGAAATGATGCTGCTGTGCAGGAATATGTCTGTAGATTGCAAACAATTTAGGGAGCTTAGCAGTAAACAGAAAAGCTAAGGATGATGGAATGAACGGGTGGAAACTCTCTGGGAATAAATGCAGTCTGGAAGTGGGAGTTTTGGAACCCACATAGGAACAAAGATTTGAAGCAGTGCTACACTGGCAGGGGTGAAGACTGAAACCTACCCAGTGTTGAGAAGGGTCTTGCAGTTTTGTAATGGGGACTCTATAGCACAGTTGCCCAAGACTGGACTTCATCTACAGGATGTCTCTTTCACCTCCATGTATAGACATGACTGGAATGAGACACTAAAAGGCAAAGTTTAGGCAATAAATTTTTAATTATTTGAGAGAGGTGAGTTTCTAGCAAGAAAAGCCAGAGGATCTTAAGGTGTAAGAGTAATAACTGCAGGTTGTATTAGGCAGATATAGGATATTTTATAATGGATTATGATATACTGATTTTCATTCACTCTTTTTCTCTTCGTGCTCCTTGGTGTATTTCCTTGCTGAAGCACAGACCACAGCTCAGCCTTTTCAGGATTTTGAAAGGAAAGGTGTTACATCAAGATCACATGCCATGCAGCTTCTGAGGAAATAGCATTTAAAGCACACCCACACTTGCAGTCAGCTTTTGGGATGCCTCAGAGAATTTGTCTTGAGCAGCTGCTGGGCAGTAACTCAGTCTAGATTTTTCCATTCAAAGACCCTCATCATATTGCTGTTCTGTACATTTTCAGTGTAGGGTTTGCCTCAGGGCATGTGTGTGATGTAACACTCCCTGCACCCTTTAAGATGCTTTCTATCTTCTTTCTAGTGACAAGCCAGCCTCTCCATAGCTTCTGGTTTCCTCTCAGAGCCTGCATCTCTACCGTAAATAAATGACATGGTGAGCCTGAAGCTAGCATAGCACTATTTGGTTATCTGCATGTTATTAAACTCTCTTCACCTCCAGACTAAGGTAGCCATATTCAGACACAACACTGGCAATATCTTCATCCCATACATTATCCCCAAGCTACACCTGGGAATCATCAGGCAGAGTGCTAGTTATCTGGAGTCAAAATCAGGCGAGACACCATTTAACATTATAGATAACGGAGTTTTAGTGCCTGTGCCCTGTTTAACTTGCTGGTAAAAATGAAACCTTAGGATGCAGCTAAAAAGTCTGCAGTCTGGATCCACAACAACAACAGACTTCAGGATGTAATAAACCCATCATAGGATACATTTATATTGCATGTCAAGCTCAGGTCAGCGTTCTGGATCTGAACTCTAACTTACCAACGGCGCAAAAATTTACAGCTCTGAAACAAGGTTCCAGTTCCCTCGATGGCAGGTTTTTAAGTCCTTGGGGCTGCTAAAGTCCAAGATGAGACACCGTATGACACGGAGATCTGTTTTGCAGGCTGAAATGAATGAGAGCAGTTTGAGAAACACACTTCTCACCGTCTCCCAGGGAGCTTTTTGCACAGAAGGCCTCTTGAGGCACCAAGGAGCAGGAGGGAGCTCTGCAGTGCTGGCTCAGCTGCTGGGAGGGCTACTCGCCATTGCCTGCTGGCTAAACCTTGCCCAGTGGCAGCCTTTGCAGATTGAGAACATCATCTTCTCCTTGTGTTGTTCCCTCGTGGACTCTACAGCTACTCTGATCCTGTCCTAGGTAATGATTTCTGACTTGGTTGCATTTGTCTCCCACTTAATGCATGTGTCACCTGCTGGACTGATTGCTGCCTGGTTTCCCAAGCAGTCTTGCTCCATTCTTCCTCTCTGCCCAAAAGTGAACAATGCCATTCATGTCCTACGCCTGATTAGCTCAGGCACTGCATGGCTGTCATGTCAGATACCCTGTTCTGGTTTCACTGTCAAAGTTTCTCTCCCCTACCCCAGCTCTCAGTATCTCCAATAGGCAGGCAAGGACTTCACAGAGGCCCTCTGCACAGATGGCTGCTGTGCACACCCAGGTAGAACCTTAAGCACTCCTCCAGTGCTTTTGGGACCTTAGTGGGCAGGCATATTCTTCAGGCTCCATACGTATAGATACTGACAAGTCAAAAAACATCATAAGTGACTGTCCAGGTAGTGTGCTCAAATGTGCAAAAGAGCATTGCTTGGTTGGAGCTAAGCATGTGCCCTGCTCCTGCACAGCAGTCATCAGTATTTTCTAGATGGTTCTGGTTCTCACAGAATCACAGAGTCACAGAATCCCAGGGGTTGGAAGGGACCTGGAAAGACCATCCAGCCCAACCCCCCTGCCAGAGCAGGGGCACCCAGAGCACATCACACAGGAACGTGGCCAGGGGGGTTGGAATGTCTCCAGAGAAGGAGACTCCACAGCCTCTCTGGGCAGCCTGGCCCAGGGCTCTGTCACTCTCACAGGAAAGAAGTTTCTCAATCCCTGCATATAAAGGGCAGCTTGTTTCTCATGTGTGTATCTCTGCCTTCTGCTTGTACAGACTGGCCTACCTCCGGACAACATAAATGCAGCAACACTTACGCCCCCCCTGGGTTCTTTTTGGGCCCTAATGATTTTCTAAATAGAAACTAGTTTCTTTTTCATTCCCCACATGCACAGAAGGATCAGGCAACATTTCATCTGAAGCACAGAGCCCCACCGAAACATATTCCTCATGTTATTTATATGGTATTTTTATATGGAGAGAAGTTATCCTCTGGAACACTGCCAAGGAAATTGCACAAGTAGGTGAGGGCCTAGAAACAACTGCTAATCTCAGAGAAGGCAATGTGCTTCCATCTCCAGGGTCTCTGTTTAAATTCTTTGCTGCAGATTATATACACCAGTGAATGGATTCTTCATGAACAGATTAATTTAACCACCTTGAATCTGGACTTGCAGCCTAACTTCAGGATGGCTGCAGAACAACCTAGCTGCAAATACAAGGCTGTTTTGAAAAGGAGTGGTGGGTTTCAGTGCTGGAACTAACAGCAAATTTTCGAACCTCAGAATTAAAACTGCCTGATTTTGCAAAGCTGGCAGATTTCACAGTGAAATCTGTGAATTTTTTTCATTCTTGGCACCTGAAAAATAAAAAGAATTAAAAAAAATTACCTGCTACAGAGAGGTTGAATTAAATGAACATGACTTGAGAAAATATTTTCTCTAAATATCTAAAGAAAAATGTTGCCACTTTAGCACACTCTGTCCTTTTTAAGCACATTCGTCTTGTTACAGGTCAATGGTTCTGATCTGACTTTGTTCATTTCCACTAGAAATGGCTCCTTATTACGTTCATGCTTTTGGTGGAGGTCAAGAGAGTATAAACACATGCACATTCCCAGCCCCTGTAAGATGGCTTCAAGCATGTTGGATGACATGAGATGACAAAACCCACAGCTCCATCTATACCAATCATTAAAAAACTTCTACGTGCCCTTAAATTCATACCATTCACAGTGGAATCTTGTGACCATGAAAACTTGGTGTTTTCCAGTTTTCCAGCCAGAGTGATGAGATCCAGGGTAACTACATGTGAAGTCCTAGGTGCTTGTTAGTGTTTGAAGGACCAAAGTATTCATTTTGATTAAAACCTATTCACACACTCCTGCTCAATGCTGGGTGCCTGGCAGGACAGCAGAGTGTGTCATAGCCAAAACATTCCTCCTGGAATAATAATAATAATAATAAATAGAGCTTGGCTCTCCAGTGAAGGACAACTTGGGAACTGCTGATCAAGCAGAGGTGTTTTTCTCCTCCAAACAAAGATGCTAGACTTAATTTGTTGCGGTTTTGTCTGCACAAGACCTATTACATGGGCTGCAATTTCATGGGATGGAGACTGTGAACTCCCAGGTCACTTGTAAACCGATCACTCCCCAGCCTCTCCTCCTGGTGCTTTTAAGTGTTTTGAGCCTGGTAAATTGAAACCTGAAGAAACACAGAGCTCTGATCTTTGGGACCTCTAGAGCAAACCAGGACTTTTGCTGATTTGCTCTAGGAAGTAACTGCTTACTTACCCCATAATTAACACCACAAAGCTGATCTTTGGAAGATAAAGTATGGGAGGTCAGAGACAGGATCAGGGAGAAGGGTTTCATTAGAACTGTAGCAGTTGGGGCTTGATTCTCTTCTCATTTGCATCAGATTAATCCAGGAATTATTATGCTGAAGTCAAAGGTGTTAGTCAACTATAAAATCTGTCTGGGTTAGAAACAGGTCGGTACTATCACATCTAAGAATGGATATTAATCCATATCCTTAGAAAAGAAAGCAAGTGACATTTTTTTGTTCTCAGAGTGACTAGCCACACTTTCACTCTTATCTCAAGCAGAGGCTGCATTAGCACTTCCTAACAAGTTCCAATTTACAGCAAGGTTTCAGACACATAAATAAGTATTCCAGTTGATTGGCTTGCTTTAGCCATGCAGCTAAATACACTAATATTCATTTCATTGAATACACACTGCTAAACAAGCTTTGCATAAAATAATATTTTGCTTACCAGTTTTTATTTACATCTTGCTGCTGAGAATTAAAATCACTTTCTTATATTAAAAAGAGAAGAAGAAAAAAAGAAGATAGAAAAAAAAGAGAAAAGAAAGAGAAAAGAGAAAACAGAAAAGGAAAAAAGCAAAAAGAAAAACTGAAAACAGAAAAGAGAAAAAAAAACAAACAGGAAAAAAGGCAAACAAAGGAAAAAAAGAAAAAAGGAAAAAGGGGGGAAAAAAAGAAAAAGAAAAAAAATAATCCAAACTCTCAGCTGCTGGAGATCAGAACAGCCTCACATATCCCTTATTTGCACTTTGGAGGGTTGATTTCAGGTCGATAACCAGATTATATTATGGGGGAGTCAGTCTAAAGTATGTGATATAATAAGTAAAATAATCCATTGTCATTTGTAGACTAAGATTTTCAGAAACAATGACAAGAACTAAGTAGGTATATAACATATATTTAGATTCTTTTCCAACATCCAATTTTAGACTCAGATTCCTGCATTCCACACAAATGTGGCTGTACCACACTTTTATTGTTGACAACCATGTACATCAGAAATAAAGAATCTTAATTTTGAGGTTACAGCAAGACTTATTTATACTACAGGACTGGGTCCCACCACATTTTAAATTTACTGGATGAATAGTTTTTGTGTGTCCCTCATTCTGGGTCTTTGTCACACACTGTATCCCACATTCAGGCTTTGGCATGCCAGAGTTATGCATCCCAAAGACATTTTCCTCATAAAACTGGCTGTTTACTTTTTGTACAGCAATACCACAAAGCTAATGCTCTTTCTTTTTAAGAGGGTCAGGGTCCTTGGGTCTATTTTAAAATGAAAAATGAAGTAGTGCAGATCAACTAAACTTCAGGGCATAAATCAAACCTCAAATAGTGGAACAGGCAGCCTCTAATTTCTTACCCAGAACATTTGAACGCTGAAGATGGATAAACAGCCTGTTAATTTGTTCTCTTGTCTAATCTCTGTCTTAAATGTGATTCTAATACACAGGAACAGAACAGACACAAGTTTGTCTGCCAAAAATAAGTTCTGGCTTGCAAGCAAGAAGGCATCATATTGCCAGTTATGGACACAATAGTCTCTTTCTATGACTATACCTGTGTTAATAAATTGACCAGTGCCAAGGAATATCCTGGGCTTTGCAACTGGATCACTTCCATGGTTAAATTGTAAGAATGGCCCCTGGCATGGCCTTGTTGAAATCACCTAGCAAACAATTCCCTGGCACAGTGCAGAAGTTCATGTGGGAGAATGACCACTCGGAACAGGCATCTTGAAATCATCATTTGGAAACAATGAAAATATTATAATACCTAAGTGTCAAGAGAATGCCAGCTGGTCCCATGGTCAGAGAAAAACCACTAGCAGGGTTTGCTTGGTTACTATAACCTAGCTTGTACCACTAAGCTACCACAGCATGGGAATGCTGAATCTCTGGATGCCTCATCCCAGAGAGCCTACCAAGTGAAAGGAAATCCATGAAAGAAAAAAGCAACAGAAATGTCCAGAAGATTTTTTTTCCCAACTTAAGCTTCCTATTTTGTAGCTGACCAAAGGATGATGGGAACACTGGAAACGCCAAGACCTTGTGTGCGTGTTGCGAACTGTAAATCGTAGTTCATAGAGTCATAGAATGGTTTGGGTTGGAAAGGACCTAAAAGATCATCTAGTTCCAATCCCCCTGCATGGGTAGGGACACTCCCACTAGACTAGGCTGCTCAAAGCCCCATCCAACCTGGTCTTGACCTGTAGTCATGTAGTTGACCTGTACCTCAGTCCAACTCAAGAGACCCCCAAGAGTTTCCAAACCACATGCAGAGCCTCCCTCTAGATCACACATTGTCTGAGCAGGGGAGCAGAGTTCAGAAACCCCTGTGAGATGCAGGCACACTGCACAGGGCATTGCTGCAGAAGGGAAGCAGCAAAGCCATGCTGGCATCTGCCAGGGTGTTAGACCCTTGCTTTCCATCCAGAGGCTTCTGTAGAGCAAAGGCGCTCTACAGGTCTTCCCTGCCCTGTGCTAATTCTTCTCTAGGTGCATATGCCATATGCCCATGCTGGGATCCTCTGCCTATCTCACCAGCAATCCTGAGGGCAGCAGATATTCCTGGAGCATCCCTAACACCACAATAAGGACTAATAAAAAGCAGTTCTCCCTCTAGCCATTTCTCAATCAGTAAGAACAGTTCTCTGCATTCCCCCTTGGGTCAGCATGTCTTTGAAAGCTGGTCTCCACCCATCTACACTCCTGTTTAACCTTCCCCAAGAGAAGCTGTAGTTCTAGACCAATGGCAAGAGCACTCACCTGGAACCTGATTGCACACAGAAGAAATAAGCTGTATTTTTGCCAAAGGAAATAGGGATATTTTGTCTAACTCACGAAGTTATTCTGCTGGACTGATTGTAGCAAATGTGTGCACTTCAGGCAGGAATGAGCACACAATTTGGGGGCTGTGCATTTTCCAAATAGAAGGTGAGATGCATTTCATACAAGGCAAGCAAGTTTAATAGCTGAATGGTAGTTTTACTTCCCCATGTAACTCTTCCTCTAGACGGCTCAACATGTAACCTACTAGAACAAAGTTGATAGGCAGATGTCCTACACTTCCCTCCCAGAAGCTGCTGGTCTCAGGACTGATTATGCAGCAAGGTGACCACTGCCCCTGCAATTTCTAACAAGGAACAAGCAAGAAAGGCCTGTACTTGGCCAGAAACTCAACCACACTCAGCCCACTGTAGCTCATTTTGGGCTTCTGAACACTTCAGTAAGCACAGGGCATAAGGGCATAATCAGTAAGGAAGGAATGTAAGAAAATTCAAGTGGAGAACCTCAAAAAGAAAATCTTCAATTAATGTTTCCTTTATCTTTTTTTTTTTTTTTTCTATTCTTTTTTCCTTTGTAAACAAAAACAAATGGTGCAGAATGTTTCTATTTTGAAAATAAAGAACAACAGGGAACCTGTCAGATCTCTGCAATATTTTTTTTCCCCTATTTTACAAATAAATGGGACCAATATGTTGTGTGGGTCAGCTAAAGAAAGGGTCTGAGTGGGTAAGTTACTTAACTTGAAAATTCCTGTTAACAGAACTCTCCACTGTCAAAAACCCATCAAGGGAGTTCCTGTATTCAAATGGACAGCAAATTAAACATATCACTAACCTCAGGGAACCTAGAAATACCAAAACAAGGGATATTTTTAGCCTATTTAGCTACTTGGGGGTGGTAAGTGTCTGCTCTCATTAAAATCTTACAACTGTTTCTCCCAAATGTCAAAATTGTAAAGCTGCTGACTGATGCAGCTGAGGTAACCTGGGTAATGAAATCCCACTGCTTTAGGTGACAGTGGTATCCCTGTGAGACTGCCAAGGAGCTAATTTAGCTTTAAGGAAAATTAGGATTCCCTCCACGTTGTATTAGAATGTCATCATGATCCAACCCATCTCTTGGGTAGCTCTTGAGCTTCAAGTTGAGAGTATGCACAGTGGGTGAAGAAATCTGCCAGCCCAGTATGGAAGCTCTGCTTCTGTCTTCTCTTCATTCACCTGCTCTCTGCTTCATGAGTTTCAGGGCTGTGGAAAAAAGCCCAGACCTGGATTTCTAGCTGAGTAAAAGCTCATCCTGCACAAATCAAAAGAAAGGGAAAAAAACCCCCAAAACGAAAGCAGCCCAAACCAGCAGTTCAAAAATACATCCACCATGGGCAGGAACCCAGCAGCAGTGTCAGAAAATACAGAACAGAGTATGTACAAAACCAGCTCTGTTGATGTGGAAATCCATATCAGAACATGGAGAAAATCCCTGCCTTGTTACAAAAAATAAGGTCAAGATGTGCATGTGTATGGGGTGGTGCATGGAAAGATGAATTTTATTCCTTCCCCAAGTGAAGAACTTTATTCTCCTACTTCCAATATTGTGCTACATTCATGGCTTCCATAGTAATAGGAAGATAAAAGTACATTGTGGGCTCAGTTCCTTCCTGCTTGTGTCTCTCTAATAACTCCTCTGAGTTGATGAGGAAGAACCTTTCACAAGTTCATCTACTAATTTAAGCTCCTTTGCATTTTAGGGTATGAAACAACTGCAGGGGTGTTACAGATCACAGGAGATGTTGTTGTCTCTGGTCCATGAAGAGAAGACAGGAAGCTGGGAAGCCTTTCGGGTATCAAAGTATCACAGTGTCATTCTGGCTGGAAAAGACCTTCAAGACCATCGAGTCCAACCACTACTCCAACTCCACCACGTCCACTAAACCCTGTCCCCTGGCACCACATCTGCCTCTTTAGATGTCTCCAGGGATGGTGGCTCAACCACCTCCCTGGACAGCCTGGATCACCAAGTCCAACTCTCACCCCAGAACAGGACAACCCCAAAGTTCACCATGTCCCTGAGGGCCTTGTCCAAATGTTTCTTGAATATTGTCAGGCTCAGGGTAGTCATAGAGGAAGATATTTGAGAAAGGCATTTCTTAGAAACGTGGCATTCTTGCACACATGGGGGTTGAGAGGATGGGTGTGGAAAGAACATGTGTGCTTGTCCATCTTGTACTTCACTAATCCAAATAATGCCTGGCAGAGCTGAGCGTGCACAGTCCCCAGCAGCCAGAGCTGGCACTTTGTCTGCCTTGCCCAGAACACAAACATGAAAAGTCTGGGGTTCAGTTCGTAGTCCCCAAACCACCATGTGTGAGGAGGCTGTAAATGCCACAGAGAGGCTGCACTTACATAAGACTATTAAATTAATTGCTCTTGCATCACAGCACAAAATGTAATTCAATCCTGGTGATAGATCAGTAGATTAATCACAATTTACAGCCTTGTAAAAGCAGATACCAAAACAATTTTTAGAAGTATATAAAAAGAAAGGAAGAGAAAAAGAAAAATGTTCCAGTACTCAAAGCCTGTACCTTCCCGTGACAATTAAATCTATTGATGGCATTTTTAAAAGAGTAACTGTTTCTCCCTTTTCCTCAGTTTTCCAATTGTACATGAGACAGGATTTTCACTGCTTTCAGTTTTAAAACTTTTGGGGGTTTCTTAAAAAAAATAATAAAAAAAAAGTTGTTATCCAGAAGCTTTTTTTTTTCCCCTGACTTCTTTTTGAGTCACTAAAAAAAAAGTTGTTTTTTCCTTGAAGAAAAGATTTTCAGCTAAAATATTCAGCAACCTCTTGTGCTAATCCTATTTTCAAGGCTGCATCTTCCTCAGACATTTTTTCTTCCCCTTTCCTCTAAATGAGGAACTTTCTTATACTGTTTAAAAACAAACAAACAAAAAACCCAACAAAACAAAAAAAGGCAACAAAACAAACCATAACAAAAAAAACACAAACAAAAATCAGAGAAAATAATCAGAAAAATATCTTGAATTTCAAGGAAGTGGAAGCCCATTATACTCTTATGAACTCAGAAAAAAAACCCACTTTGCAAGGCATTTGAGGAGGGAAAAGCACTATTTTGGGCCCTAAGCTTTTCACATCCCATTCAACAGACAACACAGAGAGGTTTCAGTGATAAAACCCCCAATATTGCCTAACCTGTATGTTACACCAAAAATATGTGCATGGCTTTAAAAGTGTCTTTTATGTGTCAGTGCTTCTAACAGCAAAGGTGTGGGCTCAGCACATTCCCTGAAAGGCTTTGTTAGAGGACAGCAATAACTGAAATTTTGTTGCCATTTCACAATAACGTGCTGTTTCTTCATTTTGATTGAAAAACACATCAATAATAAGGGCAGTGGATTTGAATTCCCAGAGTTGTTTACTCCAGTGACATAAATCCCCTGAACGCAATTATCTTGGAAGAGGATTTTCGTGTCCCTCACTTGGAGCCTTCCAAACACAATGTGTTTTGCCCTCAGTTGACTGAAAGGGCCTGAGTTGCAGAGAATAGGGCTTCAATGCTTCCTGAAAGTGTGACAGCTTCAAAGTATGTCCAATGAGACCCCAGAAGCACCAGTCATTTTGGAAAAATGTTGTTGCTGTTTCTCTGATCCATTGTCTTTTTCTGAGTGGCACAACTGTGTGTGCTGTGCACAGTTCCCAACAAACTGATTGATGTGGAAGGCAAGCCAGGAAAATCTCTGCTCCACCCCATTTTGCGTGTTCCACGGTCCAAAATGTTCAATAACTGCCCAGATGGGGAATATATAGTTTTTTTTCCTTTCTGTTCCTGTACATATTCCTTCTCCAGTTTGCATTGTTATCGGGTAGCTCACGTCCTAGTGACTTCATTCTACAGCTTGTAACCCTTCTCATAATCTCCTGCCTACCACAACACTCTAGAAATGCCAGCAGAGAATTCCTGCCACAAAATATTCCTGTAACCAGAAGCAAAGTGAGCAAATGGATCCTTTGATTAATCCTTGCCTCCCACCCACACCCACACCTTATTTTATAATCCAAAGCAGTCAAAACGCTTGCGTGCAGCCCTGAGCTGCAATGACATTTGTGTTCTGTTCTGCTCTCGGGGTGGTATTGTATAACCATCATCACCACAGCTTACATCTTCTTTCCTTCTTAGGTTACAGGACCAACACTGAGATTAGTAACAGGTTTTAAAAGATGGGCCACGTACTGGCCATTCATCACACACACGTTACTCAAATAAATAAATAACCCACACCTATAGATCAACTTAATTGCTGCATGTGTAAGTACCTGATTTCCCATAATGAATGGTTCAAGAGAGCCTGTACCCCAATAGATATGAATTACTGTGCCTGCACCAGAGGCCCCACGTTTCTCCTAAACATGCCACACTCAGTGGGCTATTGGATTGCTGCTCCTGCCCATCACCGTGGGGCCTAAACACTTTCTTTGCTAAGTCAAAATCAAGAATGAAAACCCCACGATAAAGTTGGTGCTTTTTGGGTTTTGGTTTTGGTTTCTCTTTTGTGGGACTTGGGAAAGGTAGGATAGTTTTGGAGCGAGACCTGCAGAAAATCACCTTTGCAGGTTTTATTTATATTGTTTTGTTTGCATTGCTTTTGTGTCAAGGGATAAAAGCACTGCAAGTATTATCTTTTGAGCAAAACAAGTTCTTGTCTGGGCTTACTTCTGGATAGCTTGCATAACTCTCAGCTTGCACCAGTATAACTAAGTTTTAGGAGGAGCAGGTGATGTGGTCTTTGTGCATTTTTTTTACAGTAGTAGTTGTAGGTAACTCTTAAGTAACTGAAGCCTTGGTATTCATCTTCTCATGTAAATGGTACTTTGTGACATAGTTTTTGAGCTCAGAGATGCAAAGGCTATTGTACTGGTTTTCTTGGACTTGGTGATAGCATTTGCTGCTGGTGATTTTTTTTTTTTTTTTTTTGGTGTGTGAGCAGGTTTGTGCCACCACCAAGAGCTGAGGTTCTCCCCAGGAGCAGACCCTCCTCCCCAGTTTGGCCCGTGCAACACTGGTAACAGCACAGCTACCAACGTTTCCAAGTGGGAAATTCCAGCTGACATGGGGCCACCCTGAATTTCAGGGGAATTTTTGTCTGATTTAGGACCATGGCAAATTTCTGATCATGATCACAATAATCCTGAAGAAGATGCAGTCTTGCAGCCCAAGGATAGATTTGGTATAACAGCCTTGCTTGTGTTTTACTCTCCTAGAACACCATTACACGAAGTCCCTGGTAATTGCTAAACTGTTCCACTTCAGCAAATTTCCATGAAAGATATACAAGCCTCCAGAGATGTTCTGGCACAGGAGTGTTAAGTGCAGCATCCTTATTTTTTAAGGAGGTGATTCTTTGCTACATAAATGTCCCAGCTGGCTGCATGCACAAAGGTAAGATGACCCTCTGGAGACATTAACAGGCTCTTTAGCTCCTTCCTCTGTGCCTTGTTCACAGGCAGCCAACATCCCACCTCCCCACTCCAGCCCCCTCTGCTTATTTGTGTTTATGGTACACAAGGCGGTAGATAAACAAAAAGGAGTTTTAGACACTTTCAGTTCTTAGCTAAACCTTTTAGTTACACATTAGGGAACAGAAGTGTGGTACGACCCTCTGTTTATTTGTGGTTCTTTTAAGTGATGTCCAGAGACCTACATTTCATGGTTGTTTGAAAGTTTATATAACAGTGGGAAGCTGTTAAACAGCAGTTTACCTTCACTTTTTTCTTCTTCTCCTTCTTTTTTTTCCTCATCATGTAAGGGATTTTAAATTAACACTCATCCTACCCCATTATTTTAGCTATTACTCAAAGTTCCCAAAGTTTTCCTATCCCCTGGAATTTGTTTCCTGCAAATAATGATAAGAGTTTTCATGTCAACAAATTTAAAATCTATTTAGTAACCGTGTATTTTAAAACAGGCCTTGTAACTTTCACAAGCAATTGTTGTTCAGCTGTCAGAAAAATAAAAAATAAAATTGAAATTGTGATTAAAAATAAAAAAATCTGCATTCTTCATATTTGAATTCTAAAAAACTTCCAAAGAGAAATCTTTTACTTTTATCCCCTTGCATTCTATGGAGTAATACATAATTCACTATTTTCAATTAACTGGGTACATTTTTAAAAATATATTCACACTGTTCTTGCACATCTCCCAGTTCCTAAAGCTTTGTGGTGCTCAGACACCCTTAGGATCTCTCTAACACTGCAGTGTATTGAGGGTCTAAGCTTTTCTTTCATGTTTCTAAAATCTCCCATTTATTCTTTGTATAATGTGACCTGAATTCTGTATTCTTAGGAGTCAATGACACTTTTGCTTTGCTGCAGGATCTGCTCCTTTTACTGCTTTATCCTGCAGCTCTTTCCAACAGAGAACA
Organism: Chaetura pelagica; assembly: GCF_000747805.2. NCBI lineage: Eukaryota > Metazoa > Chordata > Aves > Apodiformes > Apodidae > Chaetura > Chaetura pelagica. The sequence continues at coordinate 1,551,090 of NW_009954102.1, read as the reverse complement.
CTTTTTTTTTTTTTTCGTTAAAAAAAATATATTTTAAAAATCCAAATTAATTATATACTCTATTTACAAGCCAGGTTGTAATGCAGAGTCACTTGGGGATATTGGATATGTTGTTTTTCTTCAAATCTTCGAGCTAAGAAACATAAAACAACTTTACTAAGAATCGTTTAGCATATAAATTTGATTTTGACTAAGAAATAGCTGTATAAAAACTGCCAAAATGTTAATGCAAAGTATGCATTATCTTGGCTCCTTATATGAGGATGAAAGAAAATCCACTTTTTAATTATGATTTTAAGTGTTTGGAAAATAATTTTAAACTTCAAGCTGAAAGCCAAGCCAGTTTTGTTGTTTTTAAAATTATTTGTGTCCAGGAATTTTTCTGGGAGAACATAGATGGAATTCATAGTAAAATAAATTTAATGTAATTCCATCATTTTTTTGGAAAGCTCACATGACACAGTCATATCCCATTAATTCACAGTGATCACTAGAAGGCCAACTGAGCACTACAGAATAATACAAGCTAGAGCCAAAAAATTTAAAGGGTTCGCTACACAAGACCTCACTTATTTTAGGGTTTTAAAAAATAACAAACCCAAAAAAACGACATATTGTCTTCCCCTCGTTAACTTGGTGCAGTAACTCTAATTTAAATGGCTGTGTTTTATAAAAACAATTACGTGTTAGGGTTACGAGCTCTCCCGGTGCAACGTTCTGTGTTGGTGTTTTTTCTGGACCGTTTCTGGATGCAGATTCAGACTCTGCAGCAACCACGTAAAACATTCTGCACTGCAAGGCAGTGACTGAAACCAATTTCTTCTCCTAAAGTCGCTGAAAACTCCCAAAGACAAATTTGTCTCGTTATCATGATCAAGCTATTCCTTTCTGGTCTCTAACTCTTCCTAAAAGAAAACCTGACAGAGCTGCAAACCCAATGCAAGGCCATGAGAACCGGTGGTAAGAAACTTTGCTGTGAGTGAGAGTCCATGTAGGGTGCAGCAAAAATAATTCCCCTTCGTGCTTTTTTGAATGTGCACATCACATTGACATTGAGTCACTGAAAAACTGCTGACAGCCGGGGTGCTCAAGGGGGGAAACAGCCACCCTGAAGGTCTTCATAGGTAATAAGGATAAAGGATTTCTGAGGCCACTCACCAGCACAGCTCTGGAGAGAAAGCAGAGGGACCAACTGAAACTTCTGAACGTTTAACCTAAGTTTGGTTTGTAGCTAAAAGGCAGATGTGGTGTGAAAGCTCTAATTCAGTTAATAACTTCCCCCCTCCTGAAACATACACAAGAAAAGGGAAAAAAAAAGAAAGATTAAAAAGATATAAAGCCCTGTTTAGGCCAACGAGTTGTTAAATTTCTCAAGCGAGGACAATTTTCTAAGTACAATCATTTCCTCCAACAAGGTAACTCGTGTAAACACCATCAGGGTCGTATTGTTTGTTCTGCGCTGCCAGATGGGGGATATAAACCATGCAGAAACAATTTCAGATTTCCACCCTGATTAGGTTCATCTCGAATATTTTCACAGTGTGAATCTGGAAGTCAGAAGTTTACATCATGGTTATAAATTAGGGAGAAATCCTGCTGCCAAAAAAAGTCACACTCAGGCAAACAAACTGTCTCCTTCCTAACATGTTTGAAGGTGTTGCTTATCAAACACATTCTCAGCTGTAGGTGGAAAAAAAAAGCTTCAAATCTTCATAGGGTGTTTTTTTTACATCCCTCTTCCCCGTTTTCCCAGGGCAGGAGCTGCTGTACCAGGGCAGGAG
>NW_009954102.1:1465441-1549193 GCF_000747805.2 Chaetura pelagica | reverse complement strand
GAGTCCTTCCCAGCAAAGAGCTGGATCCTGCATCCCCCTCCGAAATTCCTTGCAGCTCGGCGAGCAGCTTGGGTGCAGGATGAGGTTTGGCACGTTGCACCTTCCTGAGCTTCTTCAGAGCTCGGCTTCAGCTGGTTTGCACTGTCATCCCCGAAGCATAAGCCTTAAAACCGGTTTTATCTGAAGAAATCTCAGCGCAAGGCCGGGTCTTATTAGAACCGAGGGCTGCTGTGGTTAAAAAGAAAATAAAAATCACAGTGTAGCTGCAGAGAAGATAACAAACACCCGGGAAAGGTTTATGCAAAGGCAACTCACAGGCAAATGGAGTAGGCAAAAGGTAAAGTTCACATATCCTTTCCAGTTGCCTTGGCTGAGTGATAAAGCCAGCAAAGCTCTTGCTTCTATTCACTAATCATTTCTATTTTAAGCTCTTCATGTGCCAGTTATGTAACTGCAATTCCTGGTTATTAGAAGTCCGGGGGTAGATTCTGCCCTGTGATACACGCCCGAGTTCAGCTTTCCTTTAGGATCATCTGGGTTAATGTATATACGTGTCAGGGCAGAGTTTAATACAATCTCCGTGGAACAGCCAGCGACGTTAGGGCAGACAAGCCGGGCTCGTTTCATACTAAGCGTGTTTAAAAGGAATGTCAGAGTTCAGTGCCGCTGGCTCCTGATGGAAATCAGGAATCACTGAAGCCAGACACCTACCCCGATCTTATACCGACTTTGCTATAGGATTACTGCACAGAAATAAATCAGTTCTTTACCAGGAACCCATCCTACTGACACATGAGCAGTTCATAAACTTTACGCAACCAGGGAAATCACGCCATGCAGGTGAGTGCATTGATTCCTGTGGGTGAACCACTTGCTACAGTTTCATTTTTGATGCTGCTGCTGAAGCATTTTTAGCTGAAAAAGACTTTTCTTTTTAAAGAAAAGTTTTGCAGGAAATACCTTTTCTCTTCCTTTCCTTTCCTTTCCTTTCCTTTCCTTTCCTTTCCTTTCCTTTCCTTTCCTTTCCTTTCCTTTCCTTTCCTTTCCTTTCCTTTCCTTTCCGTCTCTTCTTTTCTTGTCTCTTCTTTCCTTGTCTTCCCTTTTTCTCTTCTGGTCTTGTCTTTTTCTTGTCTTTTTGTTCTCTTGTCTTTTTCTTTTCTTGTCTCGTATTTTCTCATCATTTATTTTCCCCTCCCTCTCCCCTTTCCCTTTTCTTTCCACTTTTCTTATTTTTCTCCCCCTCCCCGCATTTTCTTTCTCCTTTTTCTTCCCGTTCTCTCTCCCCCCTCTCCTCCCTGACACGTGTAAAGACCAAATGAATGAAAAACGTTCTCAAACATATTTTACACACTTTTCTAACCAATGACAGGTTTGCACTTCTCAGAGAAAACTCCACGCTTTTTAATGAGAAGGAAAGTTTCCCAGTTCATCCATTTACCTGCAGGAGCAGAGGCAGGTTTTGCAGGATCCCACCCCAATCCCTTGCTTGGTGTGTTTTGCCAGGGGGTGAGATCTGTGTTCCCATCTCCCCTTCATATTTATTTCTGCAACATCCCCCCCCCATGCTGAAGGACCTAGAGCACTAATCCCACACATCAGGGAGCTCCTGCTCTACTTTCGGATGAGTTTCCCACGTTGGTGACCCACACGCTGATGGGTTTTACAAGCAGGAGATGCCCGGGGACGTTTCCCTGCCCAGCAAAGCTAATTCCGGGGGGGCTGAGGGATCCCGCGGCCGGGAAGGGGGGCACGGCTGGAACCGGATCAGCCTTTGGAAGCGGGGAACATTTGCTCCCTGGGGAGGGGAGGGATGCCCGGAGCCTGCGAGGGCTGGATGTCCCGGCCGCTCCTTCCCGTCCAGCAGCTGTTGGATGGCGCCTCCTGCCTACGGGCTGCGGCAAAACCGCCCCTCCGAGCTTCGCCGACGGGTTTTCCTCCCCCCCTAACCCCCCATACCCTTTTACTTCCCTCCGCTTTTGCCCATCAGTCCACCGGGGTTTTGCCCACCGCACCTCTGAGGCTTTTGCCGGTGTCACCTGGCTGGGGAAGGTGTGACCGCCGCACCCTGCTCAGTGCCCAGGAACGGGACAGGTGGGCCCAGCCCCGCACCCGCTGTGACCCCCAGAGACCCGCTGGAGCTCCCTCAGCAGGCACCTGACACACCAGAGGAATCGTACCCCACAAGTGCCTGTTTTCCCCGCTGAGCAGCTCAGGAACATTGCAGGGGTCTTAAGTCCAACGGAGCTGCCAGGTGAGCTGAATCCTATTAGCAGAGCCTACAGCAGGTGCTGACTGCAAGAGCATCACCTGCTCTTGGATTAGCACTTTCTGCTTCTTGTGGGCCAACCAAGGAAAACCCTTGGCATTCAGCCACCCAGGGCACTGTCACTGGCTAACACCTGCTGTATTTTGCACCAGGGCAGTATTTGCTGTCCTCATATTGGGACAAGACAGCACTTTGCACAGGTACTGACTGCTGAGGTAGAAAAGGAAAGACAGAAAATGCAGGTTCTGATTCTGTTGCACACAGGCTCAGTACTGTGCAAATTCAATTAATTTAGAACAAGTGGATTTTCAGAGGATAACTGGGTAGCCAGACTCCCCCAGAATATTTGCTAACTACAAGTTAGTTGTTAACTTGTGTGAGGGAATCTGCCCTCAGACATGACTAAAAGGGCCTCTGATTTTTTTCACTGTGTATCAACGTGGCTCAACCAAGGCTCAGGCAAAGCAGAACAGACAATATTAAGGCTCCAGACCTTGGTCTGACATAGTTAACTCTTTACATTTCTGATTTTCCCATTGTCAAATGTTTTCTTTGTCAAGCAAATGTCTAATGCATCCAATAAACATCGTATGAAGAATAAATATTGCAAATGTAATTAGGACTTGTATAGATGATTGGAAACATAAAGGGAAAAGTTACTCACCAGACTTCCTCACACAATTTCTCAAACACAGGGCAATACATTCAAGTGGATATGGAAATCTTTTTGAGTAACATTGAAAAGGACTTATTTTAGTGCTCACATCTTGTACTCCCCCTGAGCTTGCTGCCTGGAATATACAGAGTGCACCACCTGGACATTTCAGTCCTGGACACGATGACAATACTTCAGCTTTTTCAAAACATCTCTGAACTATGTCAAAAAACATCCCTCTTTCTGCTCAGCTACAGTTTCCAGTCCTGTGGATGATATCTACCTAGTCTATGAATGCTGCTGAAATGGAAATGCTTAGCATATGCCATAACTTCAGGTGTTTGGATCAGCATATAAAGTAACTGCTCTCAGAGTATCTCCAAAACTCACACTCTGCAAAGCACTGTCTCTTATAAACAGAAAGAACTCAAGGAAGAATGTATAAACTCTCCCTTCACTCAGCTTTGCACTTCTCCTTCCTTTTGTAAAGGAAGAATCTCAGCTTAATGCAGTTATATCTTTGGTGACTACACATCTGCAGCATTTCAAGAGGCAGTTGTTCTCTCTCAGGCTCTTCTTTTAGGTCTTAAAAAACACAGACCATGGGAAATATTATCTAAATGGAGGCTTTCCTATTATGATGAAAAAAGGTATTCACCTGATTCCCACCAATGGTACCTCTGTAATCAACCTGTCATGCAAGGAACATCATGATCCTGCCACACTGCTGACTCAAAATCACCACAGCCCATTCAGAGCATTTATCATATCCTATCTCTGGATTTCCCAGAGGCTGGCTGTCAGAATTATCCAGATGTGCAACCAACTGGTTCAACTCCTTGTTACTCCCTTTTGCTTTCTTTTATTCAGGAAAGTTCCTTTCTGCAAAAGAAAGTGTGTAGGCTACAGGCCAACTACAAAGCTTAAGAATTTTCCATGTACTTGCCACTCCCATGAGCAAAAATTGAAAAGGGGAAGATTTTTTGAGTTTTCATTAAAATCTCAGAAGTGTCCAGTTTCTTTATAAATCAGCTTGTTTAAAAAATGACACAGTTGTTAAGTACAACTTTAAAGCTGTTGCACATGCAGGTATTTTGTATCATCTGCATAAAAAGGAGACCAAATCGTATATACTCTTGCATTTCTGCACCTGGAGTTTTTCTTGTCAATGATGCCTCTAATGCCATTTAAAGGGAAGAGGAAGATGAGAGTAGAGAAGAGAAGGGGAAAAGAATCACTGTGTTTGTTAATCTCTCCATTTAAATCTTCAAAAGGCTTTGGCATTGAGCTGGAGAATGGAAGGGTGGGTGGAAACCATTCCTGGGACTACTGCTTGCTGGAATCAATTTTCTGCAAGACTGGTCTCATAGGGCCACATCACATCAGATTACGTTTTGTTTATTATATCCTTTTGGCATTAAGAAAGAAAAGTATTTAGCTAATTTTTTTTTAAAAAGTATAATTTACAAAAATACAGCAGAATTCAGCAGGCACGTTGCTGAAAAGCATAAAACCACAAGAACCAGGAATGTGTTCCTAAGTGTGTTTCAGTGTGATAGTCACTGCTATGCCAGCTTTCTCAAAGCTGTCCAAGCACTTATTGGCCAGGTAAGAGTTAATTGGACTCTCCACAATATCAGAGGTAACCTCATTATTGTTTTAGGTACAGGCAGGAGAATACTGTTAAAATTCACAGCCTTCACCAGTGTCTTGTGATGGCTTGACAGAGTGGCTGGAAAAATATCTCTTTTCCTAAAAAGCAAACAAAAAAGCCAAACCAAACCAAAAAAACCAAAAAAGCCAAAGCAACCAAGTAAATTTAAAAAAAAACAAAAAACAAAAAACAACCCTAAACCATTTTGAACTCAAAGCAAAACACACACACAGATGCACACAAATGTCTTAAGCTGAAACTAAAGGACATTTCTGCCCCCCATGTACAAAGAGAAGATTAGTAAAGAGTGTTTTTCACACTGAACATTACAAAACATAAGGAAATCTTTTCTGAGAGTCAGAAACATCTGTACTACAATTACAATGCCTACAGTGCACTACAATGCCCAAGTTTAATTGGAAAACTCACTGTACAAGACACTTAAAACAGAATCATAACAAGCTTCTCTAATGAGCAACGTCTATTCCAATCCTATTCACTAAAGGCAACGTGGGCAACTCTCTGGCTGACAGCAGTGGGACCTGTTTTGTAGCAGATAAGCCACAAGACCTGACATAATAGACCAGAAGAGTGGGCTCTGGTCTAATCAGACATTAATTGTTGGCTCTGAGGAGTCCCAGGCAGGGATGCTGCCTTGAGACACATCAGTTGTGTGGTTGCAGCTGGAGCTGGGGGCTGGCGGGCAGTTCTAGCTTGAGAAACAGCTGCATCTCTGGGATTGCTTGTTGGGGTGATTGGAGAGCATCAAGGTCTGATCAAACTCAGCATTCCTCACCAACACCCTCCAACTGCCAAAAGGGGAAGATGGGAGAGGGACCACACATTGCCACAGCTCCTGGTAACAATTAAACTCTGCTTGAAAAAAAAATTAACAATGAAAACTCTAAGCTGTGTCATATTCATTCCCTCACACATGAATTATGAGGTGAGCCCTTACTTACACATGTATTTTTGATATCACACATCCCCCACTATACTATGGTCTCTTTCTGCATGTTTTTCAAGGTAGGCTGGCTGGCTGGCAGCAGTGATACACTTTGGGTCTTCATGGGTATGTTATATGCACATAAATTGGGTATAGCAAGAGGAAGAGAGCCCAGGGTCAGGTTATTATGAATAAGAAACAGAAACATGGAATAGCCATCATACCCTTCTGGTCCTCTCACAGCATGCTGGAAGGGGGACTGGCTAAACCACCTGTCCCCTGGAGCTGCTTGTGTGTGTCAGTGCTGCAGATGGAATCAGTAGCTACGTGCAGCCTTGAAGATTTGGGCAGTAGCTCCTTAGAGTTGCCTGTTTTCAAAGCAAAGATGCCCATGTTGTGTCAGGGACAAAAAAATATCACAGAGAAGGAAAAAGCAGGGAGAGCAAAGTCTTGTTAACAGAGATTAAGGCAGAGAGGTTCCCAGAGGCATTTCTCTGGCCCAGGTCAGCAGAGGCCATGGCATTGGTCAGGTTGACCCATGCTCCCTTCCTGCTCAGTGGCTGGAAGGAGCTACTTCTATGGCACCATGTGGCACATCTGACAAGTAGGGTTTTGTTTTGGAATGGTTGTTCCCATTGTAAATGCAACTGTTCTATCTCCATTGGCTATAAAGGAGACTCAGGATGACTACCTCAGAAGCAGGTACCTACATTGTAAACAAAAAATTAGGGGAAATTAGTTTCACCCAAAGTGGAAAATGCAAATTAAGAAATGAACTTGGGTTTCTTTAGAGTCCCAATAATACCTTTCAAAATTTCTTTATTTATTTTTTTTCCAAAACCACAGACATTAAGAATGCAGGTAGAATACACTGTGGTGTGCAAAAGTGCTTCCAGAGAGAGCAAGAGCTCTGGATTTGATGTGGAAAAGTAATGTTGAAGCATTTCTGGACTTTTCTTCTGAAATGGAAGAACCAGAATAAAAATATACAGGAAGAGTAAACTGAGTCACAAATAACCACAACTAGGAAACTTCCAGCTGCTCCTCTATGCTCAACAACGTAGGTTAGATCATCAACTATATTTTACTGGCAGAGATTCTTGAAATCCACAGTCCTACCAGGATTTGCTCCAGCTAAGCACTAGTTGTGCTTATTCCTCAGGGTGATTCTCCCCAGGGCAGCGATGGCAGAGGAGCCCCAGCCATCACCAGGTGGCACTGTTAGAGCTTCTGCTGGGTCATGCTCATGGGCTTTCATGAGGAGCTCCTGCACAAAGCAGAAAGATCAACCTCAGGCTTAATACATTCATCGCATTTAGCATAAAGGATTTGGGTTTCTTGATTTGGTGGTTGTTTTCCTTTTTTTATTACTTTTTTGGTCCTAGGAGTCCCCTGTTGATGTTTGGGTTGAAATTCTCAGTGGTTAAGATTTGTGGCAAGGCTGAGCTCTTTTCCAGACCAATTTATATGGTAGAATTAAAAAAAATACCCAAACAAACATGAAAAAGACACCCTAATGTGCCTTGCTGATTTCTTCTATGTAAGAAATGGTACAGTAAGGCCTGAAATCTGCTGCTTCTCAGCAGACAGGCCACATCATCACAGAGCTCTCTTGTCAATAGATTTATGAACTTTTGTGGATTTGGAAACAGCCATTTCCAAGCTATATATATTTATATATACAGGGGAAAAAAATAGCTTCTCTTTAAGTGGGTAAAGATTGGAGAACAGTCAGAAGATTACAAAGCTTATACTGTTTGGAAAGACATCTGAGATTTTAGAAGCTTATGAGGGGATCTGTGGTATTGGACTGAGTATCTTGCAACAGCATCTTTTGTTGGGAAATCCTTGGTTATTTTTTCCTTCTGGTCATGGGTCAGGATGTTGAAGAAAACACTGCTGCACACCTGATTGAGTACAGAGGAAGGAAAGAAAAAAAATACAAACATTACCAAAATCTTTAAGGTCTCTTCCAACCTTAACTATTCTATGATTCTTAACAACAAAATCCTTTCACGTGAAAGGTTCCCTCTTCAATTTTCTACAGAACAAGTCTTTGAGCTCTATTACCTTTTCAAATATAAATCTGGAAAGAAAATAACTACCTCTCTGGAGGTGAAAAAGGCTTTGCTGCATTTTCAACCACCACAGTAGTATGTTGTTTATTTATACCCGGTCAGCCACGTAACTCTCAGGTACAGTATCCAGATGCTCCCATCTGCACTTCAAGACTTCTGCTCCAGTTGTTATGTCACCTGCTGAAAGAAAACAATCAGATTGTCTGAGGATTGAGCAGCCACTTCTTTTGAAGCAGTAACCAGTGCAGCTTCTGACTCCAGTCCTCTGCCAGCACACATTCAACCGGCCTGCAGACATCAGTAGCTGGCTTCCCCCCACTCTGAGGCTTCAAATTAAATTGCTGTTGAGACTCCATGACATAAATTAAGAACAGAAAAACCAGTTTTAAGCTTACGGCTCTGAAGAAATCACCAAACGAGTTCTGTTTTGGCAGCCTGCTGCTCACAACTCAGAAAATACGACAGCAAAGCAAATCACATGTCCAGCGTGTGTTTTATAACCCTGCTCAGACTAAGCCATCTTGTAGGCACATGCTTGACTATTTTTAGTGGCTGTGCTCCCAAAAACATGGCAAAGTCCTTTAGCACTGGCGAGTCACTGGGGGCTACTTGAAAAGTAGCAAGAGATGTCAGTCGCTGGAATCTTGACTGAAAATAATCATACCTGGATTTCAGATTTGCTGCACAGATTTGCCAAAGTGCAAATGAAGTCAGTGCTGGCAGTGTGATGATTCCCTGATTGCTGCCTCCAGCCATGAAAGCGCAGGATCTGACTGTATTTTATTTTCATCACCATCACTGCAGCGCCGTTTTAAAGGTACACGGTTGCTCGTGGGAATATCAGCTTCCCAGGGTGTCCATCTGGGAATCAAACATTGCTTCTTCAGATCCGAGCAGGCACTGTGGCATATCCAAAGGACCTATAACTGACACGGCCCATTAGTCATAGAAACATCCCACTAAAATTAGCGGCAGCTTTTCATCTTTACGGGCCTCATGCCTCGGTCCATATGTAGAACATACAAAATGGATTTTTCTTTTCTTGGCATGTAACCCCGTCTTTCCGGTACTTTGGTTCCAGACCTTCGTGAGCAATGCAGGTGGCTTTTGTTGCTCCACAGCTCATATTCTTGACAGTTACTGCATCTACACAATACTTCTGGATTCGGCCAGGCTGAAACGTTCTCACAAACAGTTACTTAAGATTACCAGCATTAGCACATAAATATAATAGTAATTAATAACACTTTGGCTTCTTGAAGATCCCCTGTGCTGCTCGGTTGGCTCCATTTCAACAGCACCTAAAACACCAGCAGCAAGAGCTCCCCCTGCCCCCAGCTTGTTTTTAAACTTCAACTGGTTTGTTTTTAAGGTGTGCAACAGAGGCAGGGGGATGAGCTGCTGTGATTCTCACTTGCAGAGCACAAGGTTTTCACAGCTGCTTCGTGCTTCGGATTGCATCCATTTATTCATCTATCTATCTATCCAGTCCAAGATGAGGACAGTTCAGACCTGATTTTTGGAGGTGTTGGGCAATTAACAGCTTTCATGCAAGCCAAGGGGAAGTGTGACCCTGCAGTGCTATGCTGGATGTGGCGTCTGGTTTGTCAAAGAAAGCACGTTGTAGGAGAAGTTGTTTCAACAGTGTTTACCTCACATCTTTATCCTGAGTCTAAATTGACAGCAAATATGAACTTGGATTACTTCTGTGTCATTTCCAGCCTTTATGAAATGAGTAAAGGATCCAAACTGATATATTACAAAATTAATATCTATCGTAAAGAAAATCTCAGATTTCTCAACTCTACCCTCCTGCTTATTTGCTTATTTGCTGCCTCAATATATAGGTAAAACACTGAATAAGACTCTCCTGTTCTCATGAAATCATTACTCTGAGGTAGGGATCATGTTGCCAGTGAGATCTTTATGACACCAGTGCTTTACAGGGCACACAGGATTTATTTTCCAGTGCTGTCCATACACAAGTCTCCCAACGCATTTAATCTGCCCAGAAAAGACAATAGGTTGCCCTAGTTGAAGTCTCCAAGCAAGTATTTCCCATTTTGTAAGAGGAAAATTAGAAGTGAACTGCCTGGATAAAGCTGAGAAGAACACTCACAGCTGAGTGCTAGCACAGGTAGCACTTTTGTAGGATACTGTATAATGCATTGCAGTGCAAACAGTGGTTGTTCCAGTCCTGAAATATCCAGAAATAGAAAAGGTGATTCATTTTCTTTTGGAAGGGAAAAGCAGTGTGCCTTGGTGTTGCTAATAAAAGCCTTTAGGGTTTTGCTCCCTGCAGGCTTCATTGCAGCAATCAGCAGTGCTTCTGTTAGCTCATTATCAGCATTGCTGGCAGAGCAGGAGGGAGAATTGGTTGCACATTCAGATTGTTATTGTCATTGTAACACTTTATATTAAGGCTCCTTTCACAAAGGATTTACAAGCTGCATTAGAGAGAGTGCATCAATAGAAGCTGCTACAGAACTGCACTGTTACTGGGAGGACTGATTAGCCTTTTACTGACACCCTGTGAAAAATTTACTAACTACCCATAAACTTTGTAAATGGAGCTGGAGTTTTCAGGCAGGTACATCTGAGGAACAGGAGGGACCGTTTTGAGGATGTGATCTGGCTGCCCACAGATTACAGGTCACAGCATCTTGCCAGAGGAGCCCTGCAGTGAGCCAACAGTTTCTGGATGAACTACTGCATCTTTCCTAGGAAACCATCCATTTTGAAGCTGGAGTTCTCAGGAATCCTTAATTACTCAGTACTTCAACTTATAAAAAACAGTATTCATGAGGTTCCAGATTTCAGTTATTGAACAGCCTGCTACAGTAAAGACACTTCCACCATTGCAACCTTTCTCCTTCTCTCTCACTTTCTTTCTTTCACTTCATCTACATTGTGTTATGTATGAAGTAAAAACCATTACCTAATATTTAGGTTTTGGTAGGATATGAGTTCCATCCAAGCTAGGGATCAGTCATGCTGATGTTCTATAAGCAAATGCCAACACACCCTTCCAAAAATTATATAGGCAACACGTAACAGATGGATAAAAAAATCTTGATGGTTCAGAGGCTGGCTGCAAAGAAGGGAGTAAAGGAGTAATGGGATACATCCAGTTCTTAGCCACTCACGTGTCACTGTAAGAAGCCTCCTCAGAGCTGCACCTGCAGGGGTTTTAGAAAGCCCTCTGGAAAAGTTCTCCCTCTTTCAGAGGGAGATGGTGGCCAGGATGCCTCCTACAGGTAATTTGAGATAGTGAACTAGAAAGAAAATTAAGCTAAAATAAAAAAACCCAACCAAATCCAAGCCTAAATTCTCCCCAAACCACACTACAGCATGCACAGAACCAGTGCTCACTGGTGTAGCAGGTAACACACACTGTCACACTTGGCTCCAGGTTGGCAGTTAAACCAATAACAACAAAGGTGTGAATTCTGCCCGTATCACTGGTTTTCTGGATTCCTGAGTTTGTAACCTACATAACCTACACTTCTTACGAGACCTCTCTGCCTTCTCCCCCCTCTCCTAAGATTCCCTTGAACAAACTGCCTTGGCTGAGCTTTTCCAAGCACACAGAGTGACCTGGCGTAGAAACCTCAGGGTCCTCTTCAGGCTCTCTCATAAAATAACTTGGATCTCTTTGTGTTTTTCTTGAATAAATGCAGCACGTTCTGCCTTTGTTGTTTTTTTTGCCAAGGTGTTTAGAAGCAGTAAAGCTGGGGGCTGAGGAGTGCTGGCAGGCTGGGCCCAGGCACTGTGCTTACTGCAGGGATATTCTCCCACCAGCTGGTTTCTGCTTCCATATAATTTGTCCAGAATTCCCATCAGGACCTCTAAGTTCACCTTCTGCAAAATGTTTATTAATTCTTTTTCTTCCTCTCTCTCTGAGAAAAGTGTTCCTCCCTCATTCTTTTTTAGAAGAAAATAATTTGCCACTGGATTGGAAACAAATTAGTACCACGTTGGCAGGGCAAGTCTGCCTGTTTCCCAGACACATTTCTTGTACTTGCTAATTCTTTTCATCATGAAAATGGCAGAAAGGCAGAGGTGAAAACCCATATTTTCAAGGAGCTCCTTTGATAGGGGTAGATCTAAAAAGAAGTGGGGATTCATCCATTACACATGTGGCTCATTCCCAGTGGCTGCAGTGCACTCCAGACACCATCAGGCTGTTGACTGGAGGATTCACAATTTAAACTACCATTGACAGGTTGTTTAAAACAATCCTCTTAACTGAAAGATATTTTGGCTCTGCTTATTAACTGCCAATTAGGTATATCTGCCTGATATTTGCCACTTACAAATGTTAGGCTGCTCACACGGGTCATAAGATTTAAATTTTACTGTGTCTCTGGGACATGAAGAGGTTTTAAAAGACTTTCCTAATGAGAGGAAGATGCAGTATAAGGCTAACAATTGATGCAAATCACCAGTAAAGCCTGTGGTTGTAATAAGAAGCATTTTCACCCCTGTGTAGAAAAACAAAGCCTAGATTTTTCACTTGGACACATTTTGAAAGCAAGCCTGCCTAAATCTAGTGTAATATAAATGAAAAAATAATAATAAAAAAAAACTATGAGTTAATTATTTTAGGTTGAGCAGTGTGTTTCATAGAGTCATAGAATGTCTTGAGTTGGAAGTGACCTCTAAAGCTCATCTAGTCCAACTCCCCTGCAATAAGCAGGGAGATCTCACACTAGACCAGATTGTTCAGAGCCCCATCAATGACCCTGGATGTCTCCAGGGATGGGGCCTCCACCACCTTTCTGGGAAACCTGTTCCAATGACCCACCACCTTCATATTAAAAAACTTGTTCCTAATGTCCAACCTAAATCTACCCTTTTCTAGATTAAAAACATCACCCCCTGTCCTGTCATAACCTGCCCTTGTGAGCAGCTCTTCCCCAGCCTTCTTATGGGCCCCTTTCAGGTATTGGAAGGTGCTATAAGGTCCCCCCAGAGTCTTCTCTTCTTTAGGCTGAACAACCTCAACTCTCTCAGCCTGTTTTCATAAGAGAGGTGCTCCAGCCCTCTGATCACTTGTGTTGCCCTCCTCTGGACATACTCCAAGAGGTCCACATCCTTCTTGTGTTGGGGCTTTCAGAGCTGGATGCACTGAAATATCTTTGATTTTCATTTTGGCAAAAAAAAACCAAAACCAACACAACAAAAAGGTGGTTTTGAGTTGACCCAAAACAATTTCATCTTTTTTTTTAGTTTAGCCAAAGAGTGGAAAGATTAGCTATTTAGACAGCACTACTCCTCAATTTAAATTTGAGGAGCTATGCCATTTCCAGCAGGCTATCCTTCCTGCCTTAAACGAGGCTTTTTATCCTTATATATAAGTCTGTAACAACTGATGAGAGAAATATTGAGTAATCACAGAGATTGCAGTCAAAGTTTCAAAACTCCTTTAACTATTTGACCTTCCTTTCTTGGAAGGGGATCCTCTCCGTGTGCTACTTATTCATCATTCCAGTTTATAATAAGAACTTTTTGTTGTTGATTGTGGCCATTGGCTCTTGTTTTAAAAATAAAACCATCCCCTATCAATTTATTTCATCTCTTGCTTTGTAGGACATAATTTACAGTGATATGCCTGGCCCTAAGTGAATGCAGGTTAACTTACAGTAGGAAGAACTGCTGGAAAAAATACAAGGAGTTGTCCCCAAAATAAACAACCCTTCCTTTTCAGTTTTTGTTCTGCCAACAGCTGTGTGATGCTGAATGTATAGGAGCAGGATGTTTGTTACCCATCCTACAGATGTCTAATGTTTCAGTCATGTCAAATTAATCACTTTTGCTCTGCTGGCTCACAAAGAAGCAAACAGTCTTTTTCTGATTCACCTTCAGAACAGATATTGCTTTGCTATTTATGAAATGGAATGCACCAAGCACCTTGTTTGTTCTTTTTTAGTTCCCTCTCCATTTTTCTGCTTATAACACCTTTGGTGACATCAGCATGTGCAGTATAAACCTTGTGTCATGTGCTAGAGCACATGAAAAAAAAGCTCAGCATGCTAGTGCTCTTTGGGTAACACCTACAATGGTAATGAAGTGTTTCCTGGCACGCTGCACGCTCTGCCTTAAATCACACTTATATTGAGCTCTGTAAGTCGTAGAGCTTTTCCCAGTTTCACCTCTACATTAGTGCCCAAGGGAATGGTGCTGGATCATGGGAGGCAGCCCCTTCCCAAGGCAGTGGGGCTGCTGGACGTGGTTGCCACCAGCAGCTTCAGCAGCAGGAGCCAAGGAAAGAAGCTTCAGCAGAGCTGATGGCAGAAAAGTCTCAGCAGCACAGCAGGCTCCAAGAAGAAGAGATTTGTCTAGAGCTTAGCACTAAAACCCCAGGTCCTCACCATATTTGTGTGCCCTGCTTTGTGTGTGCAAAGCCTTGCTTAAACACCAGTGGGATTTCTCACGTTGTTAAAAGGAGAAGCCACTCCAGGGGCTCATTGGGAAGATTTGCAATTTTTTTAAGGACAGAAAATGCTTAGGGGGAAGTGACAAAATAAAAGATAACAAAATAATAATAAAAATTTTTAAAAAATCATAACACAGGGAAGAAAAGAATACAAATGTTGATAATTAACCAAGTATTGTGACAGAAACCTGGGAAAGATTATGCACATTAGATATGAGCCTGAAATGTATTGGAAACAATGTAAGTGTCTAAAATATGTTAAAAACACATCACTTGGGAGATAATGCTCCTTTCCCTTGATTATTTTGGAATTAAATATGACAGCTGTGTGTTTTAATTGGCTGTGATGATCCTAATTTTCAAATTTTTTACATTTGCTGACTGCTAAACATTTTCTTAGGCAGCCTGACATCTGATAGCCCTGACCACCTACAGGCCATAGCTCCTGTTCCAAGTAGATTTCATGTAATCTTGTCTTTATTGGAAAATTACCAAATTACAAGAAAGTTACTGGCTTTAAGAGGTAGACAGAAAAACCTAAATTTGTATTGGAAGGTAGTATGAGGTGGGGGATGTATTATTAGATAGTATTATATCAGGGTTGCTTTCCATAGATGTATGATGGTGCATTTATCAACAATTAATTGTATCTGCCATTTTATTACCATTAAACTATTATTATTGCTTTAGTAGTGAGAACCACCTTTCTGCAGCTCTTTGTAGATAGTACTAATTTTTGCAGCTCTTAGTAATTTGTATTACTTGAAAAGGTTGCTTTATCAGTGCAATTTCAGGAACTGTTTGTCTCTGCCTCCTCAGCTTCAGGTAACTGGTTTAAAACAAATGGACTTTAGTACCAGAAATTCACTGCCAAGCAGCAAACCAGGAAAAGCCAAAGGTTCATCAATCACAGAGCAATTGACAAGATTTCACAAGAATGTAGGTGAAGAAAGGAATACCTGTCCAGAGAAAAATGTATTATTTAATTGCTATTAAGTATTGATTATTAAATATTATGCTAACATTAAATTTAATTTAAAAAAAAAAAAAAAAGCTCTGGCTAGCACCAAAAATTAATTTAAATAGTTTTTTTTTTAAAACAGTGAATTATGAAGGAATAAACACAAACATTTGATTCCCTCCTTTGCTTTCAGTGGCTTCCATTAATTTCTCACAGAAATGGGCTTAACTCTCTGGTCTAAGCTGCAGTGAGGTGAGTCAGGGTGCAGAGCTGTGCAAGATCTGCCCCTCTGCTCTGCTCTGCTGAGACCCCACCTGGAGAGCTGGGTCCTGCTCTGGAGCCCTCAGCACAGGAGGGACATGGAGCTGTTGGAGAGAGGCCAGAGGAGGGCCATGAAGATGATCCTTGGGCTGGAGCAGCTCTGCTCTGGAGACAGGCTGGGAGAGTTGGGGTGTTCAGCCTGGAGAAGAGAAGGCTCCAGGGAGACCTGAGAGCACCTTCCAGTGCCTGAAGGGGCTCCAGGAAAGCTGGGGAGGGGCTTTTCATCAGAGAGGGCAGTGACAGGACAAGGGGTGATGGTTTTAAACTGAGAGAGGGGAGATTTAAGTTAGATAGTAGGAAGAAATTCTTCACCATAAGGGTGGTGAGGAACTGGAATGGGTTGCCCAGGGAGGCTTTTGATGCCCCATCCCTGGAGGTTTTTAAGGCCAGGTTGGACGAGGTTTTCTGCAACCTGGTCTAGTAGTTCCCTGCTCATGGCAGGAAGGTTAGAACTTGGAGATCTCTAAGGTCCCTTCCCACCTTAATGATTCTATGACTATGATTCTACGATTCTATAAGATCAACAACTGCACCCATGGGTGCCCATGCTGCCTGGTGCAGCACCCAGGCTGGACACACATGCCAGCTGAAATGAACAAAAAGCTAAAGTGTACAGATAAAGAAAAGCAAATAAATAGGATTTGAAGTTACTAAATCAGTTTCTATGTACTGCAGATGCTACTTTATAGGGTAAACAAGCCCTTAAGATGCAGCTCAGATAAGCTCCCACCTTGATAAAACATTTCTATAGACTTATTTATGGAATAGTCTCTGGAATAATACCTAGCATTCTGTACACTTTCTTTGAAAATATAGTTTCGTAAAAAACCCAAAATAATAAAACTATATACTATTATTATTGTTGTTATTATTATCATCATCATCATTATCATTATTATTGTTATCACTGTTATCACTATTATTAATTTTTTATTAGTAGTAATAATATTTTCTGTAGAGAAAAATCCATCAGAGGCCAGGAGATATGCTAGACAGAGCAGTATTTTACTTTTCTTTCTGTCTGCTGGTGACTATGAGGGTTTAAGAACATCCCTGTCTTTTTTAAGGACTACTCAAGCAAACCCTCTGCATTCTGCATACCTTCTGATTCACACTCATCTAAACCAGAGACATTATGAAACAGCTTGGCACAGATAACCAGATATTGTTTAGTTATTTATTTTCACTGTGGCTTCAGTCTCTTCTCTGTAAAGGTTTGGATTTTATTTTATTTTTCCTGAAAAATGTTCATTTCTCACCTTATTCATTTTCTGCCCATAGTTCTTGTGTGAGCTCCAGTGAGAACACATATTTCTTCTCAAAGTTTGAAAAAAGCCTGAAAGCTGCAGCTGAAGAGTCCTGCAACTGGAGTAATTTTTATTACCTTAACACTCTCTTCCTCAAGCTGCATCTCTCCAAAGAGAAGGCTAAGGCTGTTCTAACAAACCAAAGGAGCCTGACCCTTTAAAATCATCTCTGATCCTGGAGCAGAGCTTCCCTGTTTCACATGAACACAGCCTCCCTTCCCAATCTATTTCAGATTTTTTTACAATCCCCATGTTAGCCAGGAAGTCTCTGAAGCTCAGCTCCTACCAGAACAGTTTTATACCTTATACCTTTGACAGGAACTGCTGGCATTCGCCTGCAGGAAGCTGACATGTGATTTAGGAGGGGATAAAACATGTACATGTTTGTTACTTGAATTTTACAGCTCTGCGGGGAATGAAAAACTTTTTCACAAAGGATTTAAATCCTTGGCTTTGTTCCCCACTTGAAAATTTCAAAAAATTCTCTGAAGGGAAATTGCAAGATGAAATTAATTTGAGGTCAATTGAAAGGTTTCAGTTTGACCCAAACCAAAATCCTTCTGGTGTTCACTTTCATATTTATTTTTTACATTACATTATAACACACTGAGCAGCATAAAATATGAGATGCTAGTCCTGCTGCTTTAAAGAAAGTCTTGAACATGTGGCCCAAATGTAACTGATACATTGATGTCTAGCTGAGTTTATGGAAACCCTAAAACAACAACTGTGGGAGATATGAAATGAGCTATTCATCCTGACTTGTGCCCAGGCGTGACATTTAATAACGTCACTATTTAAAATACTTTATCAAATAGCATGAGATAAAGAGGAAGAAGAAAGGAAAAGGGTATGAAACAGGAAGGAAGGACCAGGTATGGTAAGAGACAGTGTCACTTGTGGCCAAGAAAATAAACTGTTTACTAAAAAGTACGAGTTTGCTGTTCTTATAATCTTACAGATCTATATTCTTTCCAAGCCAAGAAGAATCACACCCCCAGCAGGGAGGAAGCTCTGCTAAGGAGAAGCAGAGTCTCAGGAGCTGAGTTATTTGGAATCACCAAAGCAGCACTGGCTTAATGTGCAGTCATACTTCAGCATTTGCACTGAGAAGGAAAAAAATTTGTTCTATCCCTTTGCTGAAACCTCTTCCATCAGAGGAGCTTTCCATCCCTTTCACCACCACCACATTACCACTACTTCCATGAACATGGAAGACAGGAAAGTAATCAAGAACAGTCAACATCAGCAGATCACACTCCACCAGCCCAACTGCTTTTGATGAAGAAATGAGTGTCTGTGCAGATAACGTGTAATACACTCTGACTTCTGTAAAACTGTTGACACCATCCCACACAGTATTTTCATGTGCAGGCTGAGGAAATCTGGACTGGACAAACTGTCTGCAAGATGCGTTGAAAACTGGCCAAAGCACCTCATTCTAATTAGTGGCTCAGCACCAAATTGGCAGCCAGCAAGAAGCAGAGCAGCCCAGGAGCTGACACTGGGGCTGGCACTCTTCAGTAGTTTTTTTCAATGACCTGGGCAATGAGACAGAATCCACCCTGGTCAGATGTGTGGACAATACTTAACTAAACAGAGAAGGAAGAGATTGGTACACACTGCAACAGGGAGAGTTTCGAGCCAAAGGGACCCTAGTAACCTTGAGGATTAGGATAACAGAAGTCTCACTGACTTCAGCAATGAGAAATGCAAAGTTTTGTACCTGGACTAGTGCAAAGACAAGTCAGGGAGTCAATTGTCTGAACAGCAGCCTTGTTGAAGAGTACCTTGGGAATCTGGGGAGCACGAGTTAGACTAAGAGCCATCAAGGTGTTCAAGGACCTGGCATAAGGGGTTAGCCCAGGAGGAGCATGGCCAGAGAAAGGAGAGAAGTTACTTCTCCGTTCAGCAGTGATATGGAGGCAAAGAGGTTATTTAACAGGAGCCTACAACAATTTGAAAGACTGTTATAAAGACAGAGGTGTCAAACTGCTGTCAGGAGTTTCAGATGACTTAACAGGGGACAAAAGAAAAGTGTTGCAGCTTGGGAGGTTCACACTGACATTCAGAGAAACTTCTTCTACCAGAGAATAGTGCAACACTGGAAGGCACACTAAAGTGGAAGGTCTGTTCTCAGAGGGTTTCAAGATTCAGGTAGACGTGGCCTCAGCTAGTCTGACCTACTCTTGTTCTAGTCCTGCTTTAACCAGGGTATTGTGCTAGATGATCTCCAGACATCCCTTCTAAATTCATTGATTCTGTGATTTACTTTTTTCACTTCCCGTCACTGCCTCTTCCCTTCTTCTCCCCTTCCATTCAACACCACTGAAAGGTCAAATCAAAGTTGAGAAAAATTCCTCTCAGAATACAAAACCATGTAAAGATGGCCTCAGTATACTCCTTAAAATAGGGAAGGATCTTTGAAAGTGTAATTCGAAAATATCAGGAATACAGAGGAGTGTGAATTTAATCACCAAGTTAATGTGACTTGAAAAATCTTTATTGCTTAAGACAACACATAATTCCTCCCTCTCTCCTTCCCTCACTCTCTCCCTCCTCCCCTCACTTCATCCCTTCTCCCCATCTATCCATCCATCTGCACAGATTCAGTAAAATAATGAAAACAGCACTGCCTGTGGGATGTTCTTGCCTGGGCAAGTCTTTACTCATCAGTCCAGTGTTTAAAGAATGGGAATGACCACCTGGGAATGAATTCAGCAAGCTGAGGTCCCTCAGGCACTCTCCAGCTTGTGAGAGAAGTTGGCATAACATACAGCCTGGACACAACCTGGAATTTAGATGCCAATATCCTAACTCAATCCCATTTTATACAGAGTTTGGGCATGAGTACAGGCAAACTGCACTGTTCTTTCCTCTAACTACAGATGCATTTAAAATCTCTGTTAAGAAAAAAACAAAATAAAATAAAATAATGATAAAAGAAAGAAATTATGACAATCCTGCTAAGGTAACCTCCTCCTATCATCTCAGTTCAATTCAATTCTAGTGAAACTCCACTGACTGAAAGATACGACCAAGATATTTATCTAGAAATCAGTAACTTCCCAGAAACAACTTTACCCAACCATTGTACCTCAAACTCAGGGAACAGTTCAGCATCAACTTTTGAGATACATGTAAGATAAAATTAATGTGGTGGGAAACACAATCTACATATGATTTCCCAAGTAGACAGATAATAAACAATACAGTAAAACAGGAATCACCAGAGGAGTTTGCTCAAACAGAGAATTGAAGTTGTTAACACAGAGATTCTGAAAATGGGCAGTTCTGGCCTCTGGAGAGACTTTTTTCAGTCTGTGTGGCCCTTGGAATATTTTCATCCAAGAGGAGTTCCCTTGGATGAGATCCTTGGAAAATATTTCCCTTTGATCTCTGGTGTATTACTCCTCTTTTGCAGCCAGCCAAAGTTTAAAACTAACTTGACTCCCCTTTGACTGATACAACTTGTACAGTCAGATACAGAATGAAGGTAGCAGGGATCAGAAAGACCCCGAGGAGCACTGCAAACAATCAAAATGCCACTTGTGTTGGGCAGTGGTAAGATGACATTTTTGGAGATGTCTGGAAGAGGCTTGTCTCATCAGCACCAGATGCTTAGAAAGACATGGGCTATGGAGAAAATCATCAGCTAGTGGAGAACTTGCAGTTGCAGAGAAGACAATGCAACCAGATCAACTCATACCACCTGGGAATCTGAGCCCTAAAGACTGAAATCATAACAATAGCCCTAAAAATAAGTTCCCACAAACAGGCCTACTCATCAGCACTGTTTCTTGCCTTATTTTGGAGCTGGAGATCTGCTACTAATACAGGCTTCCCTGCCCTAAATCATTTATTTTGGCAGCTCATAAAATACGGAAACTCTAACACTCAATATTCCCCCCTGTCTCGTGAGTCCTGTTCAGGGACAGGCTCTTTATATCAAACAGAAACTTAAAGATTGTGGCATGTTATCAAAACCATAATGAAATCTTGTGCAAGTAGAGTAATCAGAGAGGGCTATTTGTCAAGACATACTGGAGAGAAAAACAAAATCCCACAGCAGAAACAGGAGTGCTTGCTCTGCCGAGAGATCCTGTGAAAATGAAATGAGGCTCTTTTTTTCCTCCTCTTCAATCAAAGCTCAGTATGAAAACAAAAACGTTACCAAATCACTTTTGCTGATTAAAAAAAAAAAGAAGAAAATAAAGAAAAAGATGTTGGCTGGGAAGGAGCAGTGCATAATTTATACAGAAACAACACTAAAAGGGGATTGTTCACATAGATATTTTTGAGCGTGTGATCAGAGATTTTGACCCTGGGGGGAGCTCATGTTGCTGCCACTACTGGGTTGAGGCTGGATTTGAATCTCTCTGTGAGACAGTCAAAACCTGGGAAGCTGCACAGGGAACGAAGGTGCAGGCAGATCTGATATTACTTAGGAGGTCCCTGGTGACAGCATGCCTGTGTTTTGACCCCACCTGCTGCTGGAGGTTACTGGTTGTATCCACAAAATATCTGTAGGGGTTTAAACTTGACTCATTGCTTAACGATGAGAACACGGGAGGGGGAGTTACATGCTCTGGGATCTCCTTCTGGCTGTGCCATTGATTTGTGAGCTAGAGGCCTGCTCAGTAAATCCAGGGTAGCATTATTAAGTTACTTCAATGGACTGTTGGGATGTTAATTACCCAGCACATTTGTGGTCAGTTTGCCCTTCTGAAAATCAAGCCACTTCGCTGTCTAAATGGTACTTAACTCTGGGTGAAAAGATCAAACACTTCAGCTTAAACGTCCCCATTCTCAGCTCTGCAGACTTTCTCAGTACCGTCACATTTTCAAATACCATCCCACTTCCAGAAGAGGAGGTCAGGTCAGGATTAAGTTTCACCCAGAGATCTGCAAGGCAGATATTAAAAGGCACAGTGGTACCTAATGGTATTGGTTTCACAGTTGCACAAGCACTAAATTACTGAACGTGGATGTAAATACTGATGAGTAAAGGGCAGCAAGGGTGGGTGCCTACAGGGCTGGAAGGCAATACTTCATTTTTGATCACAAATACAATCTATTTCTGAGGCAGAGCAATGCAAGGCTAGTACCTGTCAACAAGACAGCTGGAGGTCTCTTTTTTGCTGATAAATGTTGAGTGCAGCTGTGCTTGGCACACGCTTGTGCTGTAAACAGGAGCCGTGGCTTGAAACATCATTCTGATTTTCCCAGCCCTGCTAATTGCTGCTTCCACTTCATCAGGGGTGGCACCAAGGCCACGTCCTGAAATCTATTCAAACCCAGAGAACAAATTAGCTCCTAGAGCTGCCTGGCCTTGTAGTCACCCACATTCATTAATTCATCTGTGCTGAATGAAGGAATGCAAGCCCTTTAATTACACTGAGACACTCAGAAGTTGCTGGGTTTGGTGGATAACCATGGGCAGGCCTAGGCTCTCCATGTTCTCCCCAGGATCACATTGCTTTTGAACCAACCCACACTCAAGTGAGGGAGTGAATAGGGTGATGGTCTAGGACAGGGTGATGGTTTCATGATCAGGGCACTTGTCAGAACTGCAGTTTCAATATCTTTAAGCTAAATAGTTCATGACTGCAGCTTCTATTTCTTGGATTTCAGGGTGTTATGGAAAAGGTAACAGCTGGAACTAGGCCTTCCCAGTGCCAGCAGGTGTGCATCAGAAGAAGAAAGCTATCTCAACTAGAATGAATTACTTACCATTTTCTATTTATAACAGTTCCCTGCCACACATGTAAGAATAGCCTGAAATATTTAAGTGAAAGGAGAAAGATGTCAGAATAAAATCAAGAGAACACTTAACAGAAGGTAGCAGACAGCAGCTTCATTTTTAATTCAGAGCCCTGTGGCCAGCAAATCCAACAGTAGAAATAGTCTTCACCTTCCCTTACCTATCTCAAAATGTAAAGATCAATAGGTTGCAAAAAGGATCAGAAGAAAAGGGCAGGAAGACAAAACCTCCTGTATTTATGAGGGTTCACCAACCTGTTTCCTGCAGGTTAGAGGACTGCAGTGCTATGGGCATTCTTCAGGCAAAACCCTCTAGTATGGGAAGTTCACCTGCACCTTGGTTGTTGCCATAGCACCATGTCATTTTCAAATTGAAAATCTATTACATTCTCCTTATAAAGTGCTCCCAAAATATCTTTGCCAGATCTTCATAATTTTCCATTTTTTCTACTTTGACCTCTTTTCTGTGACCCTTGACTTCCCTACAGAACCTTCAAAGAGGGATCAAACCCTACAAAGATCAGCCAGGATCATCCTCCTCACTTGTCTTAAATCCATCAAACCAGCTGTCCCTTCTCTAAATAATCTTTTATTTGTTTTACATTTCTATGACCATAAATACTGCTTCTTCATACCAGCTCCTGCTTCCACCTTTCTGCCAGTTGTACACTCCTTCACTGCCATTTTCTATGCCTTCTTATTGTCTCCATCACTCTAGGTACTTTGCCAAAGAGCAATGCTCCTTTAGGTCCAAATTCTGAAGACAATTTATCCACAAGGACCAAATTAGAGACCAGGCTGAAAAGCAACTTGATCTTTACTCATTTTTAAAAAGCATTTGATTTATGTACATGATTTTTATCAAAGCTCTAAACCTTAGTTATAATGCTCTCCTCACATATCCAAGGGATGCACCTAGGAGGCCTGTGAAGTAAGCTGGGGACTCATTCTGCCTGAGACCTACACCAACTCAGAGTGAATCAGGTCCAGATTTAGTGTGCAACCACAGCTACTGCTGCTGATTTGGAGCTGACTACTGTTCAGCTGGCTTGAATCACAGACAGAGGCACCCACAGGACTTGTTTGACCCACTGTAGGTACCTACTGCACAAATGCCAGCATCTGAGCTAGTCATCCAGGCTGTCTTTATAATCAATGGAAGATAGAGCTGATTCTAGGGTACAGTTCAGCTCATCCTGAATTTGCTGCCTTAAAAATCACTTATTTTGCTTAGTTAAGCCTTATGTATGTCTATTTGTCTCCATTAACTACAAAAGGATTTTTTGGTAACTTAGCTCAGATGCAGATGTCTGAATTATCTGCCTGCAAATTAATATCTAGATTTATAGCCTGAACTCAGTTTGAATATGACTCTCTTTGGAGATCCCTCCTTTCTTTCCTGAATGCACAGGAAGTCTCTGCAAACCTATGTCCAGTTTTCCATGGTCAGATAACAGCTTTCTGAACATGGATATGAACATGTTTGGCATCAAATGCTTACACAGCTGCATCTTCTTTTATCAACCAGACAAGTTACCTACTGATGGTGTACAGAGAATAACTTACAAAGGATTTTCTTCACCGTGCCAACCAGCACATTTTAAATGTAGAGCAAAGCAGAATGGGATGGCTCTTGCTTCAGCAAGTGGCAATTTCCACATCACCTGTTGTGTGTACTTTTACTGTCCATTTTCTGGCAGAATAATGCCCTGTTCCTGCTCCATGGTGACTGGGCATTATATGACCACATTATTAATGGCATGTGATCCATAGGAAAGCTGCTTAATACTTAGGTACATTCAAACTACAATTAAATTTCCATCCTACTTAGTAACTCATCACAGCTACGATTTTAAAAGTTGTACAGATTTATCTCTGCAAACAATCAAATTATTTCCTCCAGTGGTGCCAAATGAAATCTTACATACAAATCTGGAAGTATTATTTCCTTTAAAATTTTCCTTCACAGTGTTTTATCAATCTCTTTCTTGTCATTGCACCACCATGAAACATCTGTGTTTCAGCTCCAGCTCACCAGCAGTTCCCATTTGAAAACTCTGTAAATTTTGTGCTCCTCTAAAATAGATAGATAATTGATTCCAGGAGTGGGTGTCCAGAGCAAACTGTGTAGCTGCAGTTCCACTTCATTTAACAATATACAGTTCTTTGTTAGGTAGAGATCAAAGAATATAATTTTATTAAGTTTTATTTGCCAGATTGGAAAAGAATGGGATTTTTTTATTTAAAAAAAAAAAATATATATAATAAAAGAAAAGAAAAATTGACTGCTGAAAGTTCCTGGGAAGGGAGAAACCTTCAACAGGAAACAAAGTCTCAGAGCTGTGGTAACATTTTGACACTCCCCAGAAAAGAGGGAAAAGTGCTTGGGCTTAAAGGCAGGCCAAGTGTTTTTCTTGTAGAATATAGAGTGGAATGAGAGGTAAAACAAAACCAAAGCATTTAATAAGTACCTTGAAGTGGGTTTCAATCAACAGCTTTAATGTATGTTGATTTTAAAAAAATAAATAAATAAAATAATTATTATTATTACTATAGTAGATTGTCATTGCCAAACAAAAGTGAGGAAGGAAAAGTCTAGGGAAGTGTAGAAGTAACTAAGTATTTGCTCCAGTTTGTAGCTCAGGGTAAAAAAGAAAGAGGTGGAGGGAAAAGAAAAGAGAGGTTATGTTTCCTTGTGTTGTGTTCTTTTTAATTCTGTGTTCTTTTGGACTTGATGCATTTGAGCAGCTTTGTGTTCAACTAGGGCTATCAGTGCTCCCAATGAGTGTGTGTACATGTTGGCAGGATCAGGTCTTGTTTGTGCAGCAAATGATAATGTTTAGTGTCACTGCACTATGTCTAGAGCCCTGAAGCAGTGAAAGATCAAAGCATGTGCCTAAAGCACATAACATCACTTTAATAAACGTGTGGTACTTTTGTGCCCACCTGAGGAAGGTACCTCAGTGGCATTGGTTTCAGGATGCTCTGAACCACCCAAAGGGCTTCTTTGCTGCCTGAAATGTCCCTTTTGGGGTATTTTTTAGAAATTCAGGAAAAAAAGCTTCCATGTTGTTTTTGAGTTCAAGTTGTTAATGAAAGTGTTTGGAAAAAAAAAGAGTGGCAGAACAATTTCACTTCAAAGAAAACAAAAAAATGGCCAGAGAGGTGAATTAAGCAAGGCAAGGAAGGGTGAAGATGCTTTAGAGCAGGCTGGAAAAGTGGTGAAGATGGAAAAATCAAAACAGGATGTCCTAGAAAGTAGTTGCCAATAGCAGCAAGTTTTTTATTTTGGAATGGAGACGTTCTCATCTTTTCTTTGGTACTTTATTGCTTCTGGTTTAGGTTTTGGGAGGCCAATGCATTTGTTTCTGCCTGAAAGCTTGGTGAAGAAAGAAAACAGAGTTCAGTCTTCCTGCACTGTAAATTAAGTGGTTTTGGAATGTGTAATCATCCAAAAAAAAATGACAGTGATGGGTACCATGGAACAGCTTAAATAGTTTTGAATGCTTGATGGACAGAAGTTGTTTATTATTCTTTTTGACACAACAGCACAGTCCCTGCTATTTATTTTATAAGGTCAATTTTGTAGATTTGGTTTCCTTAAGATGAGATTCATATTCAGAGTATATAGAGTTAAAAAATGGGACTAATTATTGTACAATGGGGCATTAAAATTACAGCAGATCCTAGCTGCTTGCCCAACAAACAAAAAACCCCCAAAAAGCCAACTAATAAATCCTGACAAAGTGCAAATGTTTGGAAAACAAATTGGTTTTTGCAATTTTGTGTTGAAAATTCTAAGCAACAGACAGAGAGTTCATACTTTCAAGTGAAGATTTTTCCTTTCTACGTTTCTTTGTTTTGAAATGACTTCTTCCACTATTTTTCAAACATTTTAAAATTCAAGATCTGAATTATTTCTCAATTTTATCCAACCAAAGGGTTCAAAACGAAAGATGAGAGAAGGATTCATTTAATGGATTTTATTTTTTTTAGCTCTAAGAAATCTCCTTTCAGATGAAAAACTTTCCAAGTAGTGGAATTTCCTTATGTTCTTTTCATAAACTTCCATTAACTTCACAAAACTCAAAATAAACATCAAAAGGAAGATCAGGAGATTATTTTCCAAAATGTGCCATGAAAATACCCAAATGATGTTAACTTTGTCATTAATAACTGTGTCAGGATGAAAACTAATACATTTAATGCACAGTAAATGTAATTGCTTGTATTTTTTTCCACTAAGGTTATCCAGAAAAGACAGATTTTATTGCCTTTTGTTGTTTTTTTCTTTTTTTCAGACTGATTTTTGTTAAGCAGGAAGTCAAGATACCTGTTTTTTTTGAGCATGTTTAAGATCTCCAGCTAATACTAGTAGTTTCCATATGCCTTATCTCTATGTTTCTCAATGAAAATGAGGAAGGAAAATAGGATAATTGTGTCAAAATGGGAGATAATAACACTTTCTTCAATGTAGTTAAGTAAAGTATGACTACTTAATGTAAGTAATCATATTTGACATGGTCCTGTTACAAGACTCTGAGTGTCTCAGGTTGATTTTCACAGTAGCCTTTGTTTTTTTTGTGCACAACCAACTGAGAAGCAGAAGTCTGGATTAATTCCTCCTCACTTTAGACATTTCCCTTTAAGGTGCTTATGATGGGCATCCTTCAGGTTCACAGTTTCCCTAAGTTTCCTCTCCAGGCAGAGCGAGGTTGAGCTCCTAGTCGGCCTGTACCAAAGTAGCATATAAACCAGAAAACATTTCTGGAAAGAAATGGGGAGGGAGAGAAAGAAAAAAAAAAAGCAGAAATCCACAGAAATTGTCATGATGTCATGATATAAGTCTTTGTTGCACGTGCAGCTTGAACATTGTGTCCTGATTCCCTCATTTCTACAAAGTTTTAGCAACCTAGCAACAGACAGAAGGAAGATAAGATGGTTACTGCTGTGGACCTACTTCCACTGAAGGAACAAGGAAATTACAGCCTGGGGAAGGTCTTTCAAAGGTGTGTAGAAATAAATCCCTCAAAGAGCTTGAACTGGAAACAGATGGCCATTGTCTCTCATTTTTTTCAGAGGTGGGGTTCACCAAAGGAGATAAACCCATGGCAGACCTGAAAGAGGTGTGGGGAGGTACCTCACAGAGAGAAAATAGCTGACAACTGATTGCCCTGGAATGCAGGAATGGGTTCAAGGAGATCAGGTACATCCATGGCATAAAAGGAACTCAGTGTGCATTCTGATACGGGACTCTGGA
This sequence comes from Chaetura pelagica, assembly GCF_000747805.2. NCBI lineage: Eukaryota > Metazoa > Chordata > Aves > Apodiformes > Apodidae > Chaetura > Chaetura pelagica. The sequence continues at coordinate 1,521,543 of NW_009954102.1, read as the reverse complement.
CAGTGTGGATGTTTGGTCTGGCCCACTCTTATGCTCCTTGTTCTGTTCTTCTGAATGGGTCTCAGTGAGGGGTTTAGGACCTTTGAACTGAAACCACTTATGCCATTCAAGTTTCTGAAGGTGGTGTGAAGCTCTGAAAGCATTGCCTACCCTTCTTCAGGAAATCTGTGGTGCAGCAGGGAAACTCAACCCAAGTCTACAGTTGACCAGAGATGTCCAGCACATCTAAACAGTGGTTGTTTGACTTCTGCAGCTTTTCCCTGAAGTTCAAACCAACATTCACAGACTGGAAAGGAGGCACCTGCAGTCACTTTGGTCTCCTGCATGGCCATATGAGATACTTCAGTGGACTTGTGGGCACAAATATAATTTCTGCATTGCGTGTGTATATATCTATGTTATCATATTCTTTCCCTGTGAAAGCAGCAACTACTGTATGTGGTAAAATGATATATTGTTGTCCGCAAAATGTCTTTGGCAACAGGATGTTCACTAGCCTTGGAATTTTGCCTTGTATAAATATTTTTAATCTACTCCATGTAGGCATATTTTGGCTGCAAAATAAAGGGTTTGGGAGATTAATATATCCAAGCTCAGTTCTGCTTATACATCCTACATACATCAAGGTTTTATTGAACTCTGCATCTAGAAACTTTGTGTAGCAGCTGTTTGGGGGGCTTTTTTTTTCCCTTTTGCCTGCTTTACTCAAAGGAGGATTATAACTCTATCCTATTTTTATACTCTACAAATGTAGTAATTTAATCTACAGATATATTTTCACTCTTCAGATGTAACCTATATAAAGCATGTTCAAATTTATGCTCATTGCTTTTCCTGTAAAGAATATTCCTGGCCTCTTTTCAAGTGTCCACATTTTCCCAAGGACCATCCAAATAGCTGTTTAGCAATGAATAATGAACATAACAATTATTTGACAGCATCAAGTACCTTTCAGCTGAGTATCTCAAAGCTCTGTCAACTATTTATTAATCCTCACTATTCCCTCAGGAGAGATGTTTCCTTAGTCCATTCTGTTGGCACAGCAGCTGGGTCTCAGAGAAGTTGCATGCCTGGGTTCAGGTCCAAGAGTCCACCAGTCACCAGCAGAGCATGGCCTAGAGCTTCTGCCTCAACCCTGCTGGATGGAACTGTGACCTCTCACAGAATCATGGAATTGTTAGAGCTGGAAGGGACCTCTTAAGATCATCCAGGATCCCCTGGAGCACATCACTCAGGGCTGCATCCAGGGGGGTTTGAATATCTCCAGAGAAGGAGACTCCACAGCCTCCCTGGGCAGCCTGTCCCAGGGCTCTGTCACCCTCAGAGTAAAGAAGTTTTCCCTCATGTTTCAGTGGCACTTGCCATGTTCCAGCTTGTTCCTCTCCTGCATGTTAAAATCTCCTGCATGTTTTGTCTTCTGCAAGACAAAATTTAAAGGAAGGCTGAGATGGTGACTCTGCCCAGGTGCACTTTGCCAGCTCTTTTCCAAAACCTGCTGCTACCAGAGAAAGGCCTACATAAGTAGGCATGTGTAAATGAAGTTATCACTTAGGTTTTACAGGCTGTGTTTCTGCTGCACTGAGCATGACACTGCTTTTCCCAGATATTCAGTCTTGTGGTGGAGAAGGTGGCAGGTAATGAGTCAGTCCCCCCCACACCTCAGCTTTTGCTGCCTGAGCACGGGCAGCCCAAAAGAGGGGCTGACTACAGGAATGCAAAGCTGCTTCTGGCGGAGGGGTAAAACAACGTACCAGGGAGAAGGGTGTTTCTCTAATTCAAATTTCAGCAGTTCTGCTGTGAATACAGGAATAGCTTTCAGATGGACCACAAACATTCACATCTTTGTCCAATTTCTGCCTCAATCTGGATGTGATAAGATGTCTGCAAATGCCAGTTCAGAACACGATTTAGCAGCTGCCCGAAGTGCCTTTAGCTTAAGTCAAACTCCATTTTAGCAAAAAATGTGTTTCCTACTTCTTACAGAGCTGGAAGTTGTTGCTCACACCAGTTGCATGTGCTTTTCTTCATGTGGCACTGTATACATTTCATGTGCAATACAAGTAACATTAATTGAAAGAGACTGTGAGATCTTTTATTTATGCCCACTACCACATGATTTTTTTTCAGCACTTTGCTGGGACAATTAGTCTAGTATTCCTGTAAGCTTATATCTCATTACAGAGGACCAGACTGTCCCTCTGTAACACAGACACACATATTACCTCTTTAATTGGAAATGAAAGGCTGACACCAGCACCAGCCTCTGCACCTTCCCAACCAGCTCCGTGGCCTTTGCGACGTGTGAGTGCAAGAAAGCAGGGGTGGGGGGGATCCCTCTCCCCTCCCACTCTCTGCCCTAGGAATCAGCAAAGAAGGGGAGGTGCCTATTTCATGCTTGCAGCAAACATTTGGCAGAGACCTCAGGAAGGTGAAAGGATGGAGGAGCTGCAGTCACGACCAGACACAGGTGTCTAGAGATACAGAGCAACGCAGAACCTGAAATATGGCAGCTGCTGCTTAGCAGCTGAGGATGCTGGCAGAGAGGTGAGATGGTACCTGTCCTCAGCTTGGGCATTGCTCAAAAGATGCCACTGGCCCATGATCAGATGTATCCACTAACCTGGAAAAAGGATCAAGTATTACCCAGGTCACATTGAAGTGACAGTTGTGTTTACACTGCACCCAGAGCCTCCAGTGAAAGGAGGCCCAGCCCCACTTAGATATCTTTACCAAATAAACCATGGACAGTTGTACTGAGTTGTCCATCACTGCTGCAGACCTTCCATTCTGAGTGTGGAAAACAACTCACTGCTTTCCTTTCCAATGTATGTATTACAGACAGGAAAACTGCAAATATGCATTGCATTTATTTTATTTTTTTTCCTCTGATAGAGAAAATAGCTCCATTCTTTCAACTTCTCTTCAGAAATCCCATTTTTAAAACCTTCTCTCACTGTGTTTATCTTCAGCATACCTGTGTCCTCCTCAAAACCCAGACCTCATCACAATACTTTATTTGAGACCTCACCCCTTCCAACTACATTATCTACCACTTCTTAGGTATGACTTTCTGCTTAACCTCTCCCAGAGGGACACTTGCAAAAGCATTAGGTTGTTGACTGATAAGAAGCAGGAGATTCACCCAGACAACAGAGTTACCTTCTTCTCTCCTGCTGTGATGCAGAATCATGGGGCTTTTTGGGACTTTGGAGCCTACAGCAATCTTGCAGGTATACTAATTCTCAGGTTCAAACAAGCTGTTTGTTTACAGGCCAGAGAAATATTATCTCACCTTAAGAAATTACCTTGACAATTTTGCCATTCCCTAGAGACTCTTCCTCCTTGGTTTCCCAAAAGAGGAGGGTGATCTGGCCCATGAAGTGGATGCTATTTTATGACTGGCCAGCTCCACGTGTTTACAATGTGTTAATGACAGTAAAGCACAGGAAGTCTTTAATCTAATGCTATTGCAGACTGGGCCACTGTGCACACAGAGACTTTTTTCTTCTTGCCACTGCTTTTTTAAAAAGCAAATTTCCCTCTAACTGATTTTTACCTTCACTTCACCATCAATATGAGGGAGCTGCAGGCCTCTTCAACAGACATGGACCATTGCAGAGCACAGAGAGTTGTGTCTACCAGAAGTCCTTTCCAAGTCTTGCCACAGAACAGCTCCTCTTCCCAAAAGAGAGGTTATAACAATATCATGTAACCTCATGTGACCACTGTTGGCTTGTTAGCCATGACCACTGCTATACACTGGAGACATGGAAAGTGTTGGTGGTAGCTCTCCTCCTTCATCTCTGTGTCCTTCCTCCTCCCCACCTCTGTTTTACCACCAGAGATGATGGAACTAATGCCCTCACATTCCCATGGTGCAATAATCTGGACTGAAAATCCTTGGTCTTGCCTTACAGGCCTTTCTGGTCACATTCCTCCTTAGCTTGACTCCCTTTACTTCACCCTCCAGGATATTATAACGTTTGATCTTCCACAAGTTTTATTTATTAAGTGACAGTGCTGGCTTTGCTCCTTGGGCTGAACAGGACACACATTTTGCATCCCAGGAGTCACCAGGGATCGTGTGAATGTCCCAGTAACAGAGAATGCAGAAAGTCCAAGATTTAAGTACAAAAACGGGGATTAAACTCTTAAGAGCCTGTTTTAAACTCAGAATCCTGCAGCTAACGTACCAGTGCTCCTGGCTGGAGTCTGGTAGCAAAATGTTCTGATATTTTGTTCCACAGGAAAGACTCAGAATAATACTGTCTTTTTTGGATATACATGTGTAATTGAGCAGTGCGTATTTCTGTGGTTTAGGTAGTCATGTTTGACATGATCTGTAATAATTAGCAAAGCCTTGCTGACCTATAGCACTCTCTGCTGCAAAGCAGAGTGTGTGAATTGCTCCTTGAGGAAAATTCACCCTTAATGTAATTCCATTAACTTCATGCCCTTGAGATTTACACTGATATCTACCACTAACATCAAAGGGTTTGGCTAATTAAAGTGAAGAATAAAAATTACCCTTTTCCATCCCTTAAAATTCCACCCAGGCCAGAAGGGAAATCCCCTGTGGTTTTTATTGTCCCTTCCCATAAGAATAAACAATCTTTTCTGAGAGCTCTTGTCTTTACCCACTGTGACAGTTAAATGGACACTGCTGGGTTGAAAGTAATGCTCCCAATTCTGACTCTTATTTGCACTAGTATAAATCACTAGTAGCTCCACTACAGCTAAAGGAATTAGTGTAGTAAAAAAATCAGTATAGGTGGGAAGAAAAACAGGCCCTCATATTTACAGCAAATGAAACAGCACTATCTACATGTTATCTATAACCTGCCAGACTCCCAGAACTGTCCTTGTTCCTAAAATCCAATTTACTGATCCGTTTTTATGGTGTTTAACTCAGCATTTCCATAAACTTAGAGAATTTACATGTTTCAATTCTATTTTGTTTTCACCACATAAGATTAAAAAAATTTTTTACTAGGTCTATAGTGCAATAAATAATACTCTTGTAAACAGTAATATCAGGTAAGTTTTCTGCTATGGCATTAAGTATTCTGCTACTTTAAACAGTGGAATTCCACTGTCTGTGCCTGTCCCAAAGAATGTGTGGATGGCAAAATCTGAGCAGCTTATGTGAAATTTTGGAAAATCCATGTGTATCATGTCAATAACATTTCAATGCCATCAACCACATGAGACTAAGTTCAGATTTCCCTTTGCTTAAAGTTGTTATAAACCACACCAGTGCCTTTTGGTAAGCTAGAAATAACAAAGCTCCCCATGGAAAAGAACATTCATGTAAAAAAAAAAAAAAAAAAAAGTTGCTTTGTCATAATGGAGATAGTGTTCTGAAATGTTCAGCATTAAATAATTCTTGGAAGCTCACTCTCCAAAGCACCTCAGCCAAGGTTTCCACACTGCCCAACCCCACCTGCACTAGGGAGGGTCAGGACCTGGGGAGGCTGGGGCAGCCCCTACCAACATGAAACTTAGAAGAATAAGCAATTTCTGGTCCAAAAACAACCTGTGAGCGGGTTGGCAGGAACCTGGTAGCCTTCCAGCAGGACCCTGCTTGCATTTCATCAAAACTTCATCAGACCTGACACATTCCTACGAAATACTTCTGTTTCCCCACACTGGCATTTTCCAACAAAAGAAGTGTTTGATCGTTGGCTCCCAACCAACTCTGCTCTAAAGGGCTCTGTACAACTTGGTCCATAAACAGTAACAGGTTATTTCCAGCAGTTTACACCTGACTGGCACATACTCAGCTCTTTTTCCCTATCCAAACTATTCCTCCAGGCACTTTTGTTTACACACATATCATTTGGATAAGAGCACAATTTAGTCTCGCTCGGAAAATATATCAGTGCTCGCTGATCAATGTAATATACTTTAGAGACTAAACCAGATTAAAGTGAGCCTATTAATACCAGAAAATACCAATCAATATTTGAACTGTTTATCTATATATATGCTAGAAGTGCATTAGCAAAATAGCAGCTTATATACAAAGCAGCCCATTGTACCCACGTTGGGCCATTTTTCTTCAGTCTACAGCTGTGCACGTAGCCCCACTGGTTGTAAAATGCCAAAACACTGCTCCTGACAGATCACACCTGCTTCAAATAACACATCTCACCCCACACTAATCTACAGCTATAGGCTGGTTTTAATGATTTTAAAACGCTGGTATTAACTCTTAATGCTCAACTGTTTTTTATGGAAGCAGCAGAGTCCATTTTGTCTAGTCTTAATACAATCCCAATAAAACAGCTGGGAAATTGAAGTGCCAAGGAAAAGACATTCAAGTCCACCATTTCCCCTATTGTAATAATAATCAGCTTGACAAAGTCAGATAGTAAAGCAGATTGTAGCACTTTGGGGCTTTTTATACATATATTTAATTGTATTGTTAAGTTCCTCATTTGAAAGCAATTAAAAAAAAATACTTTCAGTTCAAGATTATAAAACTACCCACTTCTGATTTCAGCCTGACATTTTTATTGGTAATCTGAGTTATAACATGCTCAGGTTCATTCCTCATTGATTGGCTGCTGAGCTTTCTGCCAGAGTTTTATAGCTTTATGGGAAAGTACAGTATTTAAAACTCCTTTAAATTCATGGGCTACTCCTGCTTCTGAAAAAGCTTCTCTTGACTTCTCAGAAATGCATAACAAGAGCCCATGTTTACTTAAAAACATCTGCTTCATCCCTTTGTGGAGTAACATAAAAAGTGGGCTGATGTTTTCCATGCTTTCCCTTTACCCTTCTGTCAAACCAGGAGATGACTTCTTTGGGGCCAAACCTGGTTCCTCCTCTACCCCAACACAACCAGTGGAGGTGTGTGCTGAGATGGGGTGAAAAATGGGCATCCCAGGGAAGGGCTCACACACCACAGATCCCATATACCACGGCCCTGTAGGGCTTTGACCTCTCTCTTAGCTGCAACTTGACAAGGAGAGGATGTGAGCAAACAGTGGGCAAGAGATCTCTGTGCCTGGGCTTGCTGCTGCTTTCCCAGCTGACAATAAAAGGGTCATAAAGGCCACTGGAAAAATCATAAACATCAGAAAGGTTCCTTTTGATTTCTTATAGGGACACTCAGATCAGATACTGCTGCTTAGTGCAGAAATGCTCTTTACAGCAAAGACAGAGGCAAAAAAAAGTGCATTGACATGGCTCAATATTCATGATATTTATGTTCTTCTACTATTCTGTTCTGAGCTGTTTCCAAGTTACATATTTTCTTTATTCAGCATGTACCTGGCTCCTGTTATCTCACTGGGGTTGGTGTGTGTGGAAGGGAGGGAGGATGCAGGGCTGCTGGCTCATCTCACTGCACACAGCAGACAGTTCCCAAAGGCTCTGATGGCCATGGAGCAGGTTGGTGGGAAGCCCCCAGCATGGGCCCAAGGACTTGCCTGTGTTGGGCCCTGCTCGTACCAGCCTTCTTCATGGGTTTGCATGAGAGACTTGAAACTGGGGTGGGTGAATCATAGAATCATTGGTTGGTTGGAAGAGGTTGGAAAAGACCTTCAAGACTATCAAATCCAACTATAAGCCCTGCACCCCTGTGACCACTAAACCATCTCCTGAAGCACGTCTAGCTGCTTTTTGAACACCTCCAGGGATGGTGCCTCCACCACCTCCCTGGGGAGCCTGTTCCAAGGCCTCACCACTCTTGCTGTGAATAAATTTTTCCTAATATCCAATCTAAACCTCCCTTGGTGCAACTTGACCCCCATTCCTGAAGAGTGAAGGCTTGGCCCAAGGCAATACAGCCACTCCTACTCTGTACCAGAGGATGCCCAGATGATGTTATAATCATAATAACCTCAGAAGAATGAATTGGGTACCATTTGTACTGAGGCCATCTCAGTGTCAGGCACTTGGCTTCATTCCTGGTAAGTACTGATGACAGAGGCTGCTGCAGTTGGGTGAGTAGATCAAGTGAGTTCAGCAGATGCTGAGCTGCTGTCAACAAATGAGGATTTTCACATGGGACCATCAGAACATGGATTTGATGCTGGTAACCAGAGCCTGCTACCTCCTACTCACCCACACTGATGCAGGCTGAACCTCAGCAATTATTTTTATGCCACATAAATGCAGGTTTGTTTTTCCAGGGCCCTTTCTAAGCAAGCAATGATTCACAGCTAAGTCTCCCCCAAACTTAACACTGCACTTACTGAAGGAACACAGGGTGTATGGAAGCATAACAGTAAGAAGCTGTTTATACCCTTTAATATTATAACTCAGCTTTTGTCATAAATCTCTCTCCTTGATTGCACATACCTCCTGCATGAACTCATGCTTCTTTTGATTTTCCTCTTTATTACCCTTAGCCAACTGAGTGATGTGTGAGTTCCTGTCATGGTGCTGACTCTATTACAAAGTGCAAAGGTAATTTACATCATGGGGCTGGCAGGGCAGCCAATCACACCGTGCCTGGGAGGTGTGCAGCTCCAAAAAGCCTCTCTCTTCTATGGATGATGGAGAGCAATGTTTTTTTTAAAAACAAACTATAAATTTCTGTGCATGGTCAGAGGCAAGTCCTTGAGGTGGGAAAGTGGATTTACACTCAGCCCACGAGCAGCATCGTGAGGAGTCAGCATCTTCTTTCCAGTGAGAAGCCCCAAGAGCAGGGCCTGGGCCACCCCCTCCCTGGCTGAATTCCTCTGGCTCATAGTAGGGGAACCAGAGAAGTGGGGAGAAACAGAAAATTCATGTTTCTTTGCTGAAGAGGCTCGCTGTAAGCCAAGACTCCCTGGAGTCAGAGCTGCAGTTTTCACACAGCTCTATACCCTAAGCTATTTGGAAATTTTCGTTCAGTTTGGATATAAACAAACCTTCACTCTATCTGAGTTCAGGCAGGGGCAAAAGCTCTCCCAGGAGCACAGACTGAGTGAACAGGGCCAGCCTTCAGAGGCTTGGGAGGAAGAAAATCCTTTCCAGGTGGCACTCAGCAGATACTCACAATACCAATGGAAGCAACTAATTCTGGAGGTCAGTCACCCCACACTGTCTTTACAGCCATTAAGGAGAGATAGGCACCTCAAAAACTGGTTCAGAGAATCCGAGTTAGGCTCTTGGCATGATCATTGCTTTAAAGAGAACTCACCTTTCCCAGTGGTGCATAAACTTTACTCCTACCTGAGATAAGGGCTCAGTTAGCCCAGAGGAACACACCCATCTGCTGCTCTTTCCAACCCTGAGACTGGAAAATCCCTCCTGTGGCTGGGAACACGGGCACAGCATCCACTCCATCCCAGGCCCTCAGACAAAAGGGGATGGTAACATGCCCTCTATTGTCTGTCACAGTTAGCTCAAAATACTGCAGGATACACCCCAAAGCCTCAAATTGTACAGGCATTAGAAAATATGCATTTTCTGGTGGAAAAGTAATTTTTAAAAGCACCTCTACAACCCCATCCCTGACAAAACTCTCCTTCTGAGCCTTAACTTTGCACTCAGAGAAATATGTTACTGCTCTCTTCACACAGAGCAACAGGAAAGGAGGAGACTTCTTTGCCTTCACCCACCTCACAGACACTTACTTGTGATAGTACTATTTTACTTTTTAATCAGTTCAGCAAGATGGCAGGTAACAGTGACACACGAGAGCCCTTGAGTCACTTCTGCATCACATAGTGACAAGGTTTATCCTGCATCTCCTAGGTTGGCTCATGGGCACACTGCTTCAGGCTTCAGTGGAAATGCTGAAATCAGTGTTGCAAAACGACCATGTGAACAGCACTTTCTCTGGTGTTTGACAATGCTTTTAATATTAGACATGTGTTTGGACAAGATCATGATGTTTGATAGATACAAAATTTGTATCCATTTGATCAAAGCTATTAAAAGCAATAAAAGAACCTGTTTTCACTATATGGGAGTTAGGGGCACAGGAGACAAGGTTCTGCAGCCCTCAGACTCAAATTCTGATGTTCATCAAGCTTCAGAGGAAATAGTCCCTTAAATTGCAATGGGTCCTGCTCCTGGCTTGCAAAATCACAGGCACAAATCTAGGCTGGGGGAGAACGGCTGGAGAGCAGCCCTGAGGAGAAGGACATGGGGGTGGGAGGAGATGAGAAGCTGGACATGAGCTCCCAGTGAGGGCTGGAGCCCAGAGGGGCATCTGTGTCCTGGGCTGCATCAACAGAAGTGTGGGCAGCAGGGCCAGGGAGGGGATCCTGCCCCTCTGCTCTGCTGAGACCCCACCTGGAGAGCTGGGTCCTGCTCTGGAGCCCCCAGCACAGGAGGGACATGGAGCTATTGGAGAGGGGCCAGAGAAGGGCCATGAAGATGATCCTTGGGCTGGAGCAGCTCTGCTCTGGAGCCAGGCTGGGAGAGTTGGGGTGTTCAGCCTGGAGAAGAGAAGGCTCCAGGGAGACCTTAGAGCACCTTCCAGTGCCTGAAGGGGCTCCAGGAAAGCTGGGGAGGGGCTTTTCACCAGAGACGGCAGTGAATGGGCAAGGGTTGATGGTTTTAAACTGAAAGAGGGGAGATTTAGATCAGACATCAGGAAGAAATTCTTCCCCATGAGGGTAGGAAGGCACTGGAACAGGTTGCCAGGAAGGTCGTGGCTGCCCCATCCCTGGAGGTGTTCAAGGCCAGGTTGGATGAGGTTTGTGCAGCCTGGTCTGGTGGGAGGTATCCCTGCTCATAGCAGGGGGGTTGGATCCTGATGATATTTAGGGTACCTTCCAAACTTAACCATTTTGTAGTTCTGTGATTCCATGATCTTTACTCATGGATGTGCTACACAGCATGGCCAGCTGGACTTCCTAATAATTTACATTATATACTCAAGAAGATTAAATATAAAGTTTCCTTTACTGGCTTTCAGTGCACAGCTTAATTCAAGTCCTTTCACAAAGGGGCTTAGTGTAAGCTGGGGATGTTAGGATTCTGGATCTTTCCACTAAAGTATAACTTTTCAACCTCTGTTTAAACAAAAATGGAAAAGACTTATCCTCAGCACACCCTTCAGCCCCAGCAGTAATGCGAACGGAACCCGTGTAAATAATCTCTCTGTAAATAATCCTCCACCAAACATTTTTAGGGGACTTGTTTTTGCAGCAGTAGCTTCATTCCAGAGCCGCATAAATTTACCCTGTTTGCAAAACTACTGTAGGGCAGTACAACAACACAGTCCAAATCCTGGTTCCACTGCCGTGCAGACCGATAGCGGCAGCAGAAAGCAACACTCCCATCTGGTTATGACACTGTGCTTTATGTGGCTGTCATGCTGCACTAGCTTTTCACCCAGCTGAAGGCTGACCTTCAGCTCAGTACGAATACACAGGGCAAAGTGACTGTAGGTAGACTGCTTTATTTACCAGCCATCCCTGGGTGTTGCATTATCTCCCCCTGGGGCATGTTCTACATCTGCTTTAAGGGTGTGTTTACACTGGACTGAGTGCAGTGTGAGTAGACATTCCTGAGTAAGCATTTGAAGGAATATCTGAGGACTGTTTGCAGCACAGCTGTGATAGCACAGACTTCAGCACAGAGTGGGTACCCCCTTATCTGCTTAGTTTTACAGCTGACCTGCCTGAGCCCAAAGCTGCTGGCCAGACAATCTCCCCAGAGTCCCCAAGGGGAACTCAAGGACTTAGTAGGACCACTCATGCTTGCATTCTCTGATCCTGTGCACAACACAACATGGGGAGATTGCAGAAGCCAGAGCAATGACTGATCAGCACATCCAGCATCCCACTGTCAGCAGACATCATGTCCTAAGTTGACTTATGAAATATGTCATGTCTGAGGTGACACGGAGTCCATGGAGCTAGGAGAAAAATGTATAAACACATCCATTATCTCTAGACTGCCTGGACTGAGCCAATGGTCTGTTTGCCTTTAGCAATGAGAACAGTCTGAGCCCTTTAGTCTTTGGGAGTGCTGTAATGTTAACATATCATCAGGTCATACTTGAAAATGCACGACCTCAGTGTGCACATGTACTGACCAACTTATGGCTGCTCTGACTGTTGTGCATGTCCTTCCCATTCCCTTGGCATCCCTCAGTGAACCCAGGCAGTCAGAGTGAAGCAAACAAAAGCAAAGGTGTTCAAAAGGAAGCAGAGAGAGCAGGATTAGATGCTAAGCTGACAGGAGAGAAGACCATGCACACGCTTCTCTGCATTGTGCTGCTTTCCTCTTTCTTGTAATTTGATGTTCTAGACAAACAACTTTTGTGCCCTCCTCCCCATAACTCACACATCTCTGGTTTTATTCATTGTTAAGTCAATGATCTGTGACTTAGACATAATATAATGTTTTGGACTTTCTTATCCACATTGGATGCAGGAGAAGAATATTTTCATGTGTGTGAATGGGTCTGCCTTTTCTCCTACAGCTCTCCTCAAGGTCCAGCCTGGCCTCACAGACTGTCTGAATTATTTTAGCTGCTATACAAAGTGATGTTGGTTATTCTGAGAAAAATGCACAGAAGGCACCACTTCAATCTGATTTGAAGTCATTGTCCCTCTAAAAAGTGTCAACTGTAACCATTTGCATCCATCAATGCAATCAGTGCTATCATGACGCTTCAAACCCAGTATTGAACTGGACCTGAGGCATCTGAGATCTGACTAGTTGGATGGTGCTGAATAAAGTGTTTTACTTCTGAATACCTGGAACTCTTCATCAGTGAAACAGGGTCAACATGAATTTCCCCTGTAAGTCCTCTCGGATCCATTAATGAGTAAAGATATCCAAAGAAGCAAAGCTTTGGAAGTGATTATATTTAATATCTTGATATGCTTTCAGAATGCCCACTTGGGTTCAATATCTACTGTACTAGTGGAAATAAAAATCATTCTGATTAAGATATTTGTATAGATTTTATAAATTAGAAAAAAAAAAATCTTTTTTTTTTTTCAATTATTATCTTCATTTCCCTTAAAATATAAGATTTCTTACCTAAACTTTCACTGCGCAGCTTTCTGAATAACTATTTGAATTAGTGACAGCGAAGCTTGGACAGAGGAGAATTCTGGCTATATCTTTAATAATCCTAATTACTTTTAAAAATTATTAATATTTTATTTGAACAGCTCCAAACAGTAAGCAGCATATTGCTATAACTGGCTATTTATTACACCTACTATATAAAAGAAAGCAAGTCTCTATTCCTTTTTTTAAAATTCATATAGATGTTCCTATAAACCAGATAGTTAAGTGATGTATTTATTTTGGTTGCAAGCCAAGCAGAAATATTTAAATCCTGCTTTTGGAAGCAAGAATTATCTAATCACTCACTAGCTTTTATAATAAAACATTTATCATGGAACATTAATCCATTAGTACTTATTTTCCATCCCATCCTTTCACTAGCACCTTGCTTTGAACAAGGTTGAGTTTGGCTGTGATTTTTCCTTTTATCATATATCATAGTTACATGATGGGACACACCAACATTGCATTCAGGGAAAAAAAAATACTAAAAAACCAACCCTTGCACTTTGCTTGAACTTGGCACCCAGATGTTCTGCTTGTGCTTCCCCTGCTAACAAAATAGTGCATGTGTGAGTTCTGAAATTAGTCTTTCATCGTTAGGTACCAGGGTTTCATGGCTGCAAGGAGGCATGTGGAAACAGCTAAGAATAATTACCTGTTAGAGAAAAACTGGTGTTTAACTAGCTTTGTTTTTTTCACAGCTTTAATTTGCATAGCACATCAGCAAACTGCCAGGCTGAAGCTGTCTGGCATTAAAGGCAAAACCCAAACGCTTCAGGGGGATTTCTGCTTTGTTTTGTTTTGTTTTGCCAAATTAGAGATTAAAGGTAACCTCTGACTGGAAGGTGCAGTCCCTGACTCTGTGATGCCACATCACCTACGGTGCCGTGTGACTGATCCAAGGTTTGACTTCCTGGAGCTCTTGCTGGACCTGCATTTACAAAGCCACTTGCCCAGGCCAGTGGCAGCTGAGGAGCAGAGGTTGATGTGTCCTCTTACAGCACAAAACCCATGAGGGGGAGGGAAGCACTTACGAAACTCCACAGTGTACTTGCATTTTCTTCAGCTTCCTCTGAAAAGAGAGTTAAAAAAAAAAAACAACAAACACAAACCAAACAAGAAACAACAAAGAAAAGCAAGCTGAGAAAAATCAGGAAAAAAAACAGGAGGGAATGTCCTGAAGGAACCAAAAACTCCCACAGGACATCTCTGCAACCAAGATGTCTCAGCTGAGATTCTGCCCTCACATATGACTTTACTCAGCAGCCCTGAGATGCCCTGGTAGGTATCTCTGGAGACACTGTGGCAGCTGGATCTCCCCTCCCCTCCCTACCATGTGCTGGGCTCAGGCTCCAAGGCTGAGTTGGAATCTCAGTTGAACCCAAGATCATTCTGCTTCATGCATCTCAAGCATTGCAAAACATTGACATCACGTGCCTCCAAATGGGGTTCTTCTGAGCCAGGTGCCAAAGGGAAGCTGCTGCATTTGTTTCCCATTTTTGTGAAGAAATGTCCCATTTCTGAGTCTAAAACCCACCCGTTTTGTAGCAAGCATTGCAGAATGTATGAAATTAGAACAAGAGGGAAGGGCTTCAAGCTGCAACAGGGGACGTTTAGACTGGACATTAGGGGAAAAAAAATCACAGCAAGAGTGGTCAGACACTGGAACAGGCTGCCCAGGGAGGCAGTGGAGTCACCATCCCTGGGTGTGTTAAGGGTCGTTTGGATGTGGTGTTGGTGGAGATGGTTTAGGGGAGAAGTTTGCAGAGTAGGGATGATGGTTGGACTGGGTGATCCCAAGGGGCTTTTCCAACCTGAATGGTTCTATGATTCTAAACATCAGCACCAAACCCTGCAAACTCTGGTTGTTAATATTTAAGGATGGAGTAGACTCCTTGCAAGCTATGGATGTAATAAATACTATGTCAAGTTTTTTTCAGGCAGACACTGATAGGAAGATTAGGGTCTTTGGTCACTGCAGTGATTAGTGAGGCTAGAGTAATCAAATTAAGTGCACACAGAGGCAAAAACTCACCACTGATGAAACAAACAACTTCTGGGAAACAGGAAATAGAAGACAATTTTGAAGACCCTGAATTGTTCCAGTATTCAGACACATCTTTTCCCTGTTGGTTGTTAATAGGTCAATCAGACCATTGTGGACTCTGTGGTCCTCAGAGGAAAGTGCCTATCACCACATGGCTGCTTTATGAGGCAGAAAGCAGCTGAATACAGAGACAGGAGTAGTTATTTATACATTTCAGAAGTGAAACTTAATTAGAAGTCTCCCCTGTGATTTTGGGAGAGAGATTTTATCTTTGCAAGATAGGCCACATACATGTATCAAACTATATAATTCTGCTTTTAAAAATAGGCCTGCCCTTTCAGATTGCTTATGTTATCAGTAGACTAATCTGATGTTAATATTTAAAGACACCCTTTTGTTTTCTCATGCATGTTTCACTTTTTTAAAAATAAGAAATAGCTGTTAAGATTCTTTTAAACATAGGCAATTCAAAGTTATATTAAAGAAATGTACCCAGATTGAATATCCAGATACTGCAATTAATGAAAAAAAAACTATTTTTTTTTTTCTTCCCACTGGGAAAACATTAGCTGCATTCTCAGAACCAAGTTATCAGCACAAGAATCTGAGAATTTCTTGTCACTGAAATGGTGTTACCTCATCCATTAAGGTCACTGAGCTGTCAGTGCAGGTGTGTTGCAGGGATCTGATGGCATTCCCTCAGCACCCACTGAGCCAAAGATTAGTTCAGCACTCGTGTCAAATAGAGTATCATTGAGGCCACTTTAACTTTTGAAGATGGGGCCTGTTCCAATAGGCTGCCAGGAAGTGGTAAAGAAGAATCACATCCATATCACCTTTCCTCTTCTGGAATCAGATTTACTTCTATAAACACTAACACGTAACATAACAACCTATCATATAATACAATACAGTACAACATACTAATAATTAAATCTATCTTTGTTAAGACTTAGGAAATCAGACACTGAACTTTCTACTGTTTTCTGATATCAGGGGCCTATTAGGACAACCTCTTTTGATAGGGTCATCATACCTTCTTTAGGTGAGCCCTCTGTCCCCCCTGCTTTGCTGGGGGATGCTCCTGCAAGATACAACACTGTGTCTTGTCCATTATGGTCATTTGTGCAATTGTCCTTAGAGACCTTTAGAACATATGTGCACACTGGAGAAACAGACTTCTTCACAGGTGACCTCCAACAAGTAGAAAGGTGAGATTTATGATCATGCAAGACTAATTGTCTTATGACAGAGAAACTTTATCTTCCAGGACATATGAGCATAGTGACAGACCTCAATGTCCTCTGAGTAGCAATTCTAATCCATGTATTTGACTAACCTTTTGCACTCATGAATTAAACACTTTAAGAAAACTTTACAGATAGGCAGATCTTTGTAAAAAAACCCAAAATCTTATCACATCTTCCTTATCAAAGGGATGGAAATGGTGTAAAGGCAGCAACTGATAGTTAAGGTAGCTCTTGGCCTTCCAGGAGAACTTCACTAGGTTTTATTTCTGTGATTTCCCACCTATAGGAAAGGCAACCCTTCCACTATTTATCCTTTATTAGACTGCTCAAGGTGACTGCAATGAGAGGGGATATTGCATATTTTTGGCTGAAGTACTTAGGAGTTCTTATATGAAGGTTTTTGCTAGCACTGGTAGAATATGAAAAAAAATCACTGCACTTAGAAAAAAGCTGCATGGAAAAAACAATCAGAATTGCCTAACCAATACTATCACATAATGGGATTCCTTGGCATAAGTTTAATACATGAAATGTCCTCAGTTGTCATACAATTCTGTGTCTTGATTGAGGAAGGAACTAAAAGACCAGACTTTTTCCATTGCTAAATTTTCCATTGTGAAATTTGACGTGTTCATGACTGCAGAACCTCTGTTAATCAGTAAATCACTGGACAACTTTGATTAATTAACTAGTCAACAGCTCATAAGACAGTTCAGTCAGACCATCTGCATTTCCTTTTGTCCTATGTGATTTTTCAGTGAAATAAAATGTGGCTGTTCCTGTTCCCAGATTGTTTGCTTTAAATGTTCTATGGAAGAATTATGGATTATTTTTATTTGTACTTCAGTAGCAACTAACGGCCTCCTCTAAGCTCTAGGCTCAATTTCTGCTGGATTTTACACAATCCCATTTTAATAGGCAAGGCTGGGTGGAGAAAGAGGTGCACAGTGATTCCAAGGATGTTTGCCTGTCCCCTCACACAAGCCTGGAGGCAAAGCCAGCACCAGAGCTGGGATGTCTGGAGTCCTCACCCAGTGCCTCAGCAGCCACACTGCTGTTCCTGGGAGAAAATACAGAATGCTCCAGTCTAAGCACACAGCATTGTTTTCAAAGACAATTTGCCAGCATGATCTTTCCTGTAAAAGGAACCATTTTATTAGCACTCTGGGTGGGATGTGACCCTCCAACCATGGAGTCACCCAACCTGCCCTGCGACGTTAGGTGCTGCACGCAGCCGTCCTCCCCAAGCCCCTGCCCCAACCCCTTTGGCTGGGGAAATGGGGCTGTGGGGGCTGGCAGCAAGAAATGCAGAGGCACATGGGGTAGGTGACAACATTTCCTGAAGAAAAATAAAACTTGCATGTGTCCAAGTCAACACAAAATAATTATGACTGTGAATGTGGGTGGGTTGTAGAATCTATATGTTGGTGCCACTCGAGTGCCTGTCACAGGAGCTGGTCCTGCATAAGGAGACAAACAAACCTAACCTGCCTTCTCACTTTGATCATCCTATTGACCTACCTCAAATTTCAAATCTCTTCAAGGATGTAGCCAGGAACCTCTGCATTTAATATTACTGACATTTATTGTTTACTATGTTGATCAGGCTGTGCAGTTACTTGGCATTTCTTGCTTAATTTCAGACTTAATGTTCTCTCTCACCCAGCTGAGATTTCCAAACTCGAAGCATTCAAAACCTTCCTCCTCCTTCCAAGCCCAGCAGAAGCCTCTGAGCTGTTTTGCCACCCATGCACAGAGCACTCACAGTCCCATAACCTCTATGCTTATGACTGCACCATGCTTTGAGTTATTACAATGTGAGTTGCTGCTTCTGCTCTTATTTCCTTACAGTGGTTCCATTTCATCTGTATCTGTCCCCCTCTTTTCATCACTGCTCCTCATGATAAGCCCTCTCCTCTATTTCTGCACTTTACCCTCACAAATCTGTGTTGCAAAACATGATGAGAACAATATGAAACGTTGGGTCTACCTGCTAGACAGAAATCCCAGTATTTCAGGCAGATCTGTTCCTGATCTTTCCAATTCTGACCCAAACACCCATGAGTTTCCCTATCATTTGCCAGAATACATGAGAAACAAAGTGCAAAGCAGGGTGTCTTCCCCCGGGGCACAAGTAGCAACACAATTTGGTAGTCATTAGCCAGAGCACAGTTTGAGGCTTTGATTTCAAGTGCATGATAGCTCAGTTTCCATCCGAAGTAGCCAACAAACAAGCAAACCAGAAAACATTACCCATGGTGCTCTAACACATTATTTATTTATTTTTTTCACTTGCCTCAGAAACACAAAACAGAGGCCACAGAGCAATATATTGAAAAAGCTGAACCGTACCAACCTTTGAAGAATCCCATACAAAATACTATTTTAAATCAAAAAGTCTGTGTGCTGCACTTTGGACCAGTTTGCCAGCTGATGTAAAACAGTTCAGCTCCTTTAATCATAAAGGGCTATGCCAATTTACATCAGCTGAGGATCTGTCTAATAATAATACGTGAAGCAGGGCTTCACCACATACTGTACTGAATGTTGGAAAACATCCTGTACTTAAATGCATGCAGCTCTTTAACTCAGAGTATGAGACTGGCCACATTGTTTGACATAAGGGTTAGTTTTCAGATAGTGAAATTTCAGTTGCCAGGTGCCAGAGGCAATTTATCAGACACTCATAAAATAAAGATCAAAAAGCCCATCAGTCTCCCACTGCATCTGGGATCTAGGAAGGAACACTTACAGCCCCCGATCCTTTAAACAGCTCTCACTTAAAGAGCTCACTGTTTATAATAACAAGAAAAGGAGAAAGGGGTCAGGTCAAAACCAGCAGAACAGCAGGTGGTGTTATAAAGTTTTTTTCCGCAGTTAAGACTTTTGTGAAATAGTAGTTCAAATGTACTTCTACAAGCCTGTTTCATATTTTTAATTTGTATTTTTAGACAACTTTTGGCTATTGGAATACAAGTCGCAAATGACTTGACCTCTTTTCCTCTGCTGTTTATTCCAACATGTTACAAAAATAATCCTGAGTGATTTCCTTTCATGCTTCCCTTTTGACTGAAAGCCCTTGCTACACAGTACTGAACTCAGGTTTTAGATCCAGAACCAAAATTCCTCCAAAGTTCAAAGGGGTTTCTGAGTAGTGTTCCCGTTCATAACCAGCTGAGCTGGAATGGTGCAAGATGAGAAGTCTGGATTCAGATCTGAACCATACTATTATTTCATATTTAATGAGCTTTTGCCCTCAGTCTTTGCTACATTCAGAGATGTCAGCCTTGCCTTCTGAAAAGTTTCAGTGCCAGGGCTCTGGTGTTGCCCTCAGGTCTCCTTGGTGAGATGGGAGAAGCATCTCTCCATGTCCTAGGAATGCGTCACATTCTGGTTTGAGTCTGTCTCTTACGACAGCCTTCTTTAGAGTCACAATAGCCAGCCTTCATCAGGTAAGAGTTAGCTACTTATGATGAGAGTTTTCATGCAAGGAATCTCATAGATACATCCTTCAAATGATATTGAGATAAGGTGAGGTCTATAGCTACCCGAGTGGAGCCAGTAAGTGTCCCAGGAAAACCTCACCTCCAGTCTGCAAATAGTGACAATTTGACTCATTTGATCTAATACTGAAAATATAGCATTACCACTGAGTAGTACCATCCCAGTGGAGATCTTCCCCTGGTGTGCTACACACCTCTGTGAAGTAGGGAGCACACACAGCTCCCCAAGACCTCAGCATTTCATGGCACTAACACACTTGAGCAAAAGAAATTGAATTTGCCGTGGCTAATTTTAATTGCTTGCTTTAGGTACCTGCCCAGGCTCTGTAAATGGAAAGAAGAGATCTAAATTCATCTCCTACTACAGTCCAATTCAGATATTCTGTATCATCCTCTAGAGGCACTTGCCTCCACCAGAGTGTGAGCCCTGGATCCCACACACAACACCAAAATCAGATCCCTACTACAGGGGATGTGGATCACCTCTCTGGGGCAAACACAACCTTCTGTGGCGTGTGCTGTTTGCTCATGCATCCTTTCAGCAGTGTCCTCTGTTGCTGCAACCTCTGCTGAGACTGTCTCTTCAGCACTGCCTTGACTAATGCTCAACGGTTGGGAACAGAAATCCCCCCAAGTGCACAACCACGGGGCTCATCATTCCTCAAAAATGTGAACGTTTGTCAACAGTTACTGCAGAGAGGTATCAAAAATCCATGGGAAAGAAGTGGTGTGCCTTGGATACAAAAGCAGAATTATTATTTTTACTTGCTGGCAAACGCATCTTTTTTTTAATAGCGACCACAATATTGTTACTGCACACCAGCATTCACTGAGCCTAGTACCCCTCATTTTCTGAGTGCTATCAAGCTTCCTACTTTGTCCCAGAAATCACTCTTCTACTCCAAAACATGAGTCAGGTCTCCCATCTGCTTTGGACATCCATTCAAAAAAGCTTGCTTGGCCTTCATCCCAGTCACTGAATTCTGTGTGGTATCCAGTATAGTATATGGATTATTTTGAAATGCTGTAATATTGACCATGTTATCTTTGCTTTGTAACCGTGATCCCAGAGAGCTTTTCTTTGTATTTCCAGCATTCATTTCCCAGGCAGTTTTATAAAAATGTAATGAGGTGCTATTATTAAAGCCTATTAACTTATACAGGCTTGTTGCCTGATGAGAACTCAATTTTATTTTCCTGAAGCAGCAGGCCAGATTGCAATCAAATAGTTTCTCCAGTGAGTATCCCAACAAATTCATCACCCTATTTCTTAGTCTGAGATAATGCCACAGTAGAGACCAGGCCAAAACGTTCCTTTCTCAAAGTTCCAACAAAGACATATTTACTCTTTTCACACTGATTGGCTGTAGTAAGGTTGATTTTTTCATTCATTTCATTGTTTCTTCTTTTTTTTCAACTTCACTCTCAGAAATAACACGGAGATATTTATGGATTGCGCTGAGCTCATGAGTTTTGATTAAGATTTTTACATAACTGAATGCTTTTTTAAATGTATCTGTTCTAGCAGGACTAGCACTAGGCTCATGTATAGGCATGAGACCACACAAAGGAGGAGGCTTTGCATTCCAGGTCACCATCTCCAGAGGCCAGAGCAGAGCAAGGGCTGCCAAATTGGTTAGATGGGCCCCAGCTCCGCCCTGCAGCTGTCAAAGCCTTCCCACGCACTGACAAAGTGAGACTTTCCCACCCTCCTCTGACCTCCAGAGATGTGAGAGTATGGAAACCTGCCCAAAGCACCAAGGTGTTAGGCATTTTTGCTACAAAGGGCTGGAGGAGAAAGACCTTGCAACGAAAGCACAAGGTTGTCTGGCTTCACTTCCTAGTCGTGTCGCACATTGCTTGGGTGACCTTGCATTTTGCTCCATTTCTATTCTGTTTTGACTTTGTGTTTCACAAAGCATGAGAAGAGACATTCTAATTGTGATAGCTGGAGAAATATAGCAATCAAAGTGTGCTCAGGTCATCAGCATCCTTTGTAAAAATAGTGCAAAATTAAAAAAAAAAAAAAGAAAAAAGAGGAGAGCTTTTTGGTGTAGATTAGGGAATGCAAACAGCAGATTTGTTATAAAACCAAATGTTTTGCAAATATTAATAATTCAGCAGCTAGGATATGTGATTCTGCTCTTACTCACTGAAAATGATATTTCAAACATACTGGCCTCCTGAGAAAATATTTTCAGCCTGAATCGCAAAGAACAACATCTTCTGGCACTGCAAGTGTCTCACGAGATTCCTTAATTTATATACTTGCGAGTGTCCAAAATGTACAGATTTTTGGAAGGCTACTTTCATTGAACTGGAATTCATCCTAAATTTCCTTGGCACCCATCTAATGATATCTGAGGTGATTTAACAAATATTTCGCAAATACCAGACCTAAGAGAGAAGTGCTACTTCAAGTTGTCTCAGTGGATAAGACGTTAATGGGATGGTTTGGCAACCCTTCCATGGCAGCCCTTCCAGCCAAGGATCCAGCCAACCCAAGATGGGCATCTGGTCTGCAACATTATATTCCTAATGAGGTAGTCACTCTAAAGGAGGTTTCTAAATTTCTCGTGCAGCTGAGGAGGAAAATGAAGTGCCTTTGAAGGCACATGTTGAGAGACTCAAGCTCCCTGATTTTAGGCCCAACAGAATGAAAAGTGGGACTCCCTCCAGAGCAGGCACCAGTTACCCAGGCAGGTGAGTCCCACTGTCAATTACCAAATGAAAGCTTTATGAAACCCAGTTTTATGAAAGGCCTTTCTGTATCACAGGGTACCACTTCACATATGAATCTCTCATATCTGTTTTCTAACTTGGCTTTGCCCATGAATCTCCTTAAACCAGTGAAGAAGCCAATCCTGAACAAAGCAGCAAAACCTTCAGAGTACAAAATTTAGACCCCAATCTATTATGATTTTCCTCCACCCCCCAGCCAGAAGAGACCATTATGATCACCTGATCTGCTGTGTAACATGCTACCTACATTTTCTCTCATCATATTATTTATGAAAATATGCTGGATTTCTAAGCAATTCATTTTAATTAAACCCTTTAAAACTCCATGGTTCTCTAGCTAAGCTGCACCAAACTTCCAATAATTATAGCACAGATCAAGTTTCACATCTCATTAACTTGGAGGAGTATGATTTAAAACAGAACTTGTGAAACTGCCACTTCTCTGTGCATTCATGTGCAGTTAGATAGCAGAAGATATATCTACATATAAAAATTGACTTATCTGTTTCTGATGTGAACCCTGTCTTTAAACTGAGTCAAGTATTCCTTTTTGCTATTCAAAATGTTACCAATTCCCTCCAGTAGAAGCCAGGTTCATATCTTGGCTGCTTCTTTCTGCTGGCTCTGTACTTTTCTCATCTCTAGCTTTTCCACTCATTAAAGTCATAGCTAAATTCTCCTTTTCCTTCTGTCCCTCTCTGTCCTCGAATCCCTTCACCAGCATGTCTGCCATGCCTTATCATGTCAGAAGCAAGCTCCCTACTCACGTTGACCAAAGCTCTGGACACAGTTCCCACCTACCTCTGAAGCCTTCCCTCTGCCCATTCCCACGGTCTCTCTCCAAGCACCTCCCAACCCTTTAGCCTATCTGCTCCAGTTGGCTCTTTTCCTGCTCCCTGTAGTCCTCAGGAGCTGCCAGCTGGCTTGCTCTGTCTTCTTGCTCAGAAAATTAGATACTCTTGCTGTCCCCACTACCTAATGTGGAGTCAGGTTCATGTAACCCCATCTCAGCTGGAGAGCTCTAAACTCATCTTTTTTCTCTTGCCTCACTGTTGTCACCATTTCTGGGGCCAGACTCTGGCAGAATGAAATAAAAAAGCCATACATATTTCTGATTAAAGGCATAATGAACTGGTTTATGGATTGCATGGACTCCAAGTTCCTTGATCACCAAACATCTGGTTTGCTTGTAGCTCCAAGGCTTCAGTCTCTTCCTTGGGCGGGAGAAGCATCTTAGTTCGACACAAAGAAAGAAAGAAAAAAATATAATTCAGAGTTTTCATTTAAAAAATGGGAAGAATTTTCTGAAAATGTTGCCAGAAAAAGTACTTAATTTACAAAAAAAAAAGAGAAAAAAAAAAAAAAAAAGGTGTCAAAACTAGTCATGCAGTTCAGTTGCAATGTCACTGATGTTCTGCTTCAGCTCGTTTACAAATTACCAAGTGTTGAACTTCTCAAGATGCAGTTATTTAATATTTCTAGACAAAGGGAATTACTTTTCTCATATGTTATGAGAACTAATCATCATGGGAACAAAAGGAAAAGTTGGCTACTGATCTAGAGGAACTAACAGATCCATTACTTTCCTGGAAATGTTTCCTTTTAGTTGGCTAATGTGCATTATGAGCTAATGATAATGCTGCACATGCCTATATGGAAGCGATGACCTCTTTCTGTCTATTCTCTGAGCAGACAGACAAAATCTATCTCCATTTCAGACACCACACAGCACATTAGGATGTTTTAGTGTATATTTACACTAGAACTGGGTGCTAGGACAGCTCAGTAATTTCCAAATTGCAGATGGTTCATGTCTGGGCCATTCAGCATGTAGCCCGCACCCATTTATGTGGACATACCCACACGTTTTAAAAAGCTCTGTTCCTTGAATGTCTTTCTCATCCTTTTGATTATCTACATAGTGAAGTTGTCCTCTTGGAAGAATTTTCAAGCCTTCTTCTGGGACTGAGCTTCATTTCGTTTGGCAGATGTAAATGAAAAGCAATTTAATATCCAGTTACACCCATGCCTTCCTCCCAGATGCTGTTCTGAACCTGGGCTGCATTTACTCCTCCTGCTCTGACAAAGGCAGCTCATACTTACTCATCCCAGCATCATCTTTGGTTTTTTTGACACCCATGACATGTTGGGGGGATTCAAAGAACTCATTTCAGTCTTTTTCTATTTCCAATCAGTGGGGAAAATTTATCTCATTCTAGAAGTGGTTCCTCTTCCTTCTTTCACCCTCACCCTCCAAAAAAACAAACAGAGGGAGTAGAAATACCCCATAACAACTCAGAAGAGGATGGGGAAATTGCTATATGATTATTACCATGCCCTGCAAGGCTTAAGTGGCACTACATGTTCCCTGCAGAGGGAAGGACCCCAGGCCTAAGATAATTTTCACATCTCCATGCCTCCTAGTTTCAAGCATCAGTGTGCTTCACTGAGAAGAAAAGGAGACTTTTTTGAAACAACATACTTAACAATTATGATGGTGCTGAAATTCCTCCCCCATCACACAAACCACACAAACATGCTGTGATGCAGATCCTACTGATTTTTGAAAATTTGCTTGGTCCCTCAGGCTGCTAATCATCTTTTAGGGCAGGATCTTTGGAATCGGAGGCTTAAGCAGCTTTACACCTTTTGTAAAGATACACATTTAAGAGAAAGTATTATGCAGGAGGACAGTTAAACACAGGCTCCTGAATTCCATTGGGTATGTGGGAGGGCTGCACTTGCCTTTGTATGCCAGCAAATACCTAAGATGAGGCATGGGACAGTTAGTTATTTGGTTATGCTAAATTCTATAGAGAAAGAAGAAACTAAGGTAAGGTACTAGGTGAAAAGCTGCAGGCTTTACTTTCTGGTTTGATCCCTGATTTAAAGCACTTGTGAGAGTCTATTTTATTTTATTTTTTTTCCTGGAAAACACAGAAAGCAATTTTTATTCTGTTTTGTTGATTGACCACCTCTGGCCCAGGACATTACATGAAATACAGTTTCTCTTGGATTATACCCAATTTCACCATCACTGATTGATCTTCCACTGAGAAATCAGCACAAAAGTCTTGTCATCTGCTACTGCTTGGCAGAGAGGAGATAGCAGAGTCAGGATAGGGCCAGCATGTCAGGAAGGCAAAAATCTGAGAGCAACTCAGATTTAATGTTAGCTTTGTAATTCACCCATGGTGTTCCATCCTTTAGAGTTGGGAATGTTTCATTAAATACCATGCATTGTTTAAAAAGTAGTTTGCCAACTTTTCCAACCCCCCTTGTCTTTTAAGTCTAGAGCCAGCAAAGTAACCACTTACCAGACAGCACAGATAGTTTAACTTCAGCAAATGTACTAATGCTGATAATGCCAAAGAAGACAAGGATTGAGCAGAGGCTGCAGAACAGATAAGGAAATTATTATTTTTTTAAAATTAAGCCAGAGGAAAATGGAATAAAGATAAAAGAGTAATCAAACACTTTATAGTTGTGGTGTGTTTTGTTTTTTTTTCCCCCAAGTGACAGAAATCCACTGGATTAATAGAAAACCAACAGGACTGCCCCACTAAGGAACAAAGTTATCTTGAGCCTCCTTTATCAAATGAAACACTCAAAGAATCTGTTTTAATTAAAAGCACTACTTCTATCTTTTACCAAATGCAATCTCTTATTTGGCACAGCTTTAATAACAAATGGCAGGTATTTAAACAGCTGGGATTTCAGCTGTAGAAGAGGGAGGATATCTCTGGTTTGGTTTGTTTAGAGCCCATTCACACCTTGACTGATGCCTGTAGGTCCTGCAGAGATGGAGCAAGGGAACTGTGTGTTTGGGGTCTGTTGTTCCCTCCTACTGGGCAGCGACTTGATCTTGCATGGCAGCAGCAGCAACCTGCTCACACAGTGTCACTCTCTCCCCCTCCTGGCAGGCAGAGCAAGGCTGGATGCAGCCCCAGCAGGGCTGAACAGCTGCAGGGGAGGTTTAGATTGGATATTGGGAAGAATTTCTTTACTGTCAGAGTGTTTGGACAGTGGAACAGGCTGCCCAGGGAGATGGTGGAGTCACCATCCCTGGAAGCATTTAAAAGGCATGCAGATATAGTGCTTAGGGACAGGATTTAAGCACTGAACTGGTCAATTAGGATATGGTAGGGGGATTTAGGTTGTGGTTGGACTTGATGATCTTCAAGGTCCCTTCCAACCGGGATGATTCTATAATTTTATGATTCTATGATTCTACTGCAGAAAGGCCGTGGTTCAGCTGTGCCATTCAAAACATCCATCCTCATTTAAAGTAGCTACCTTGGCACTTTCAGTAGGTCAAGTACTATTTTGGAGAAAAGCATGGGGACTGAGATTTGCTAGATGTGCCCCAAAGGAGAATTTGTCTGGTTTTAGATTGTGAAATACTCCAGCTTCTGGTATTGTTGCTCCTTTTTATTTCACAGAGTAAACACAAATTGCTACTCTGATGTGCCCGGTCCTTCAAATATTAATACACAAGAATAAACTTTTATGGTTACACTGATCAAAGGGCTGCACAAAATTAAGAACACTCATTAAGTCTCTGCAAGATCAGGAATGTAATCTACTGTGCCCAAAATAAAAATTCAGAGGACTTAGAGAAAACTTGGTAGATTTTTTTCTTCATCTGAATTCAAATGAATACTTTAGAATGGACTGAAGCTTAATATGAAACCCTTGAGGGTTGTTGTTGTTGTTGTTGTTGTTGTGTTGGTTTTTGGTTGTTTTTTTTTTCTACTTCCTGAATTTCTGTCAAAGCCAAAGAATAAACAACTTATAGAAAATGAAATTTGGGTTCTGGCTCTGCTAATGAATGTCTGTGCTTGACTTTATGAACAAAACCTTGGACGTCTGTGGATTTACTGTATAATGGTTTGTCACACTCTGGATCTGTGTGACTTACTTATGGCTTAGCATACTTGAATGTACTTTTTTTGCAGAGCACTAAAGGCAGTGATTGGTCTTATGTGGGTAAATTAGCTCTCGTTCTAAGGGATTTTTTAAATACCTGGATTTTGTTAAGCAATCCATAATATAACAGTTCTTCCTTGAGGTTAAAAACCAGAGCTTCTCCAACACTAGCCACTGTACTTCATGTGCATATAATATGGCTATCAGCTGCCTATTTGATTTCTCTCTCTCTCTCCTACTTAGCAAGATTAAAGGCTTAAATGTTCTGTTATACCATACCATATGTTAAGAGAAAATACTAATTTTGGCTGCCTACAGCATTCCAAGCCCTACTTAAATAATATTTGCTAAAAGCTCAACTTGTATAAATGCTTAAATCTGCAGATGTAAAGCTTTGACTAACAAAGTCCTTTAAGGACCAAATTCTGCAATTTACTGCCATGGAAAGGTCTGCCATGCTCCAGGGAGAGGTCCTGTTTCTTGGAGGAGTCCTGGCAGGGCAATGCATTCACAGGATCTGTTCACACCCACTGAATTTCACTTAGGAAGAGATCTACGCAGCTCCCCTAACCACATCATCCTGATGGCTAAAAAGCCTGCAATTAAAGCTAATTTCTGCTTTTCACTCACTTAGCTCACAGGCAACTACAAGCAAATGCCTCCATTCTTTCTGCACGTTGTTTCTCTCACTATTAAATAGGGCCTTCATGAAGATTTTCTGCCCACTGGGTGAGTTGTCATGGCACACAAGCTCATGAGATGAGCAGAACTGCTGACATAAGCCTTCTGTCAAATGCTCATGAGCCAGAAGGTCAAATCAGACAAATCAGCCTTGTAATAAGAGGAAGCATTCTCAGTGTGAGAACAATTAAACAGTATAAATAGTAAGGGGAGATAATCACATCCCCATCAACTGGAAGAGTTCAGTACCTTTTTACAGTGTGTTTTCAGGCAGCTGCTGGGATTAAGGTTATAGGCATTAAATTAAGGGTTTATGGCTCTTTCCTGGGTGTAGATTCAGTAAATCTTACAGAATTTGGGGTGTGGGGGCTGCTACAGCAGGCAAAAGGTATCAAGTGCTCTGGGCTCAGACAGTGGCCGTGTTTCAATCTCATGCCCCAGCTTGTTGCCTGAAGAAATCAGAAAAACATTTTTTCCATCCTGATGAACAACTTCAAGAGCTCTTCTGTTTATTTGCTCATTTTCTGCTTAGCTAGTGGGTTGTTATTTTGGGTTTGTTTGGTTTGGTGTGTTTCTTCTCCCTCTACCACATTACACATTGGCTGCTGGAGGGGATGTGGCAGCCTTAGGACAGAAGAGCACTCTGTGAGGGTGCAGAGGATTCCCCCGGCCAGCTGGGTCTTCTGTGCTAAAATTAATGTCCTGAAATACAGAGAGAGTTTGAACGAATGAGGCAATCATCCTCTCCACCATTAAACCTTCTGAGATATCACATAGAATCACAGAATCTTAAGGGTTGGAAGGGACCTGGAAAGACCATCCAGTCCAACCCCCTGCCAGAGCAGGGGCACCCAGAGCACATCACACAGGAACGTGGCCAGGGGGGTTGGAATGTCTCCAGAGAAGGAGACTCCACAGCCTCTCTGGGCAGCCTGGCCCAGGGCTCTGTGACCCTCACAGGAAAGAAGTTTTGTCTGATGTTTACGTGGAACCTCCTGTGCTCCAGTTTGCACCCACTGCCCCTTGTCCTATCACTGGACATCACTGAAAAAAGCCTGGCTCCATCATCCTGACACTCATATAAAATCACATCTATGTTGTTATTGTAAATTATAAATATAATGCATTAAACTATGATGTGTGAATAATAATTAATTTTAAACAAGAAATAAAAATTAAAAATCTTGGAACTTTATAGCAAATCTCTTTTCACCAAGTGAATTTCTTATGCTCACTTCAGTACTCCTTTTCCACTCAGGTTCACTGGCTACACCTTCCATATCTTAACTAGATGCTGCATCTGCCACGTTGGATGACTGATCAACATCTATCTCATGTGCATGTAAGTCACCATCATTACTTACGGGTGAGATCACGTCAATGATCACAGGAAGCCCATTAATTACCCTGAAATTGCTTCAGTCTTTCACCAGAAGTTGATCTAAAGCTCCGCTTTGGACCATAAATACATCCTTATGGATTTTTCTCTTAAAACTTATGTCTTCCTTACAGGGAAGTTCTGAGGGTAAGCAGCAGCCAACTGAGTTTTAATGTGGGACTGCAAATGTATGTGTTTCACCATGCCTTGCAAGCCCTCCAGCTGATGATCTACATCAGGCTGTACATATGGCAAGCATCAAGGAGCTATTAAACCTGCTGCCTTGAAGAAAACAACACCAGCAAACTCTGATTGTATTAGGTGTTGCATACAAATAACTATTTCCAGTTTGATATAGGAATTGTACAGAGTTGTTGAGACCTTCCCCTCAAATTGGGACTTCTGGGCCATTAAATATTGTACAGCCCAGCCCCAGCCACATGTGGTGGGTCACCTTTAAGATCCCCCCTCTCTAAGCCAGTGCATGTGTATATGTAGTTGTACAGCCAGGAAGCTGCTCTCCAGCTTTTCATCAGGCTACCTGAGACAGTAGCTCCAATCATAGAGATATCTAGTCACATGTGACAAGCAGCTGTGTCATAAGGACACTACTCTTACAGTTTTCACCTGGAAGACTCAGAAATTCAAAATTAAAACAACAAAATAAAAGCTCTGAGCTCTTCTTTGAGGGCACTACTTCTAATCAATATAGAAGCAAAGATCAATGAGAAAGCAGAAATTAAGCAAGGAGCAGTATTTCCCTTGTCTTCAGCAGATGCTTTCCCAAAGGAAAGGGCACTATTAGTCTCAGATCTGTATCCAAAGGTGCTCAAGAAATGGCCCAAGTTTCTGATCCCATCTTTTCCAATTCGTGTTGAAGAAGGAGGAGTGAATATTTGCATCTGGCATAAACAAGCAGCAGAGTGCTCTAAAAATAACATCCAGTGTTTAAGTAGCATTTTTAATTCAGACATCTTAAAGCTTTCACGGGGATGGGTAAGTTATATTATCCCCATTTTACAAGGCAGAAAAATCAAGATACTATTGAGTTAATGCACCTGCCCAAGAATAACCCTTAATTTCACCTAAGGGACAGGATCAGATTTATAGCAATCCAAGAAGCTGAATCCTGTTCTTCCATTCACTCATTCTCTCTCATTCCACCACTGTGGCACATTTCATGTCATGTGTTGAGGGAGAGGCCATGGGACTGTCCAGGTTGTCTTTCTGCCATTCAGATCACAGCTGCCTTTGGCCCTGTGGACTAATAATGCCTCATGAACTGGGGCAGTGGGGAATAAATGCAGAACTGCTCAGTGCTTGGCCTGCAGGAAGACTTTAAACCACTAAGTCAGATGTTCCCCTAAACTTTCTCATATAAAAACCTTAAGCAGAGATTGCCAAGACTGCAGAGATGGAAACACCACCTTTACCTATTGCAAGCTCTTGGCATAAATTGCTCAGCACAGCAGGAAATTCTCAGGCAGCAGTGCAGAACTGAGTAGTGGCTGCTTGACAAGTGCTTGCCTCAAAAGAAGTGTGGCCAGCAGGGTGAGGGAGGTGGTTCTTCCCTTCTACTCTGTTCATGTGAGACTGCACCTGGAGCTCTGGAGCCCCCAACATAAGAAGGACATGAACCTCTTGGAGAGAGTCCAGAGAAAGGCCACAAAGATGATCTGAGGGCTGGAGCAGCTCTGCTCTGAAGACAGGCTGGTGGGGTGTTCAGCCTGGAGAAGAGAAGGCTCCAGGGAGACCTTAGAGCACCTTCCAGTGCCTGAAGGGGCTCCAGGAAAGATGGGGAGGGGCTTTTCACCAGAGAGGGCAGTGACAGGACAAGGGATGATGGTTTTAAACTGAAAAAGGAGAGATTTAGGTCAGACATCAGGAAGAAATTCTTCCCCATGAGGGTAGGAAGGCACTGGAAGAAGTTGCTCAGGGAGGTTGTGGCTGCCCCATCCCTGGAGGTGTTGAAGGGCAGGTTGGATGGGGCTTGTGCAGCCTGGGCTGGTGGGAGGTGTCCCTGCCCATGCAGGGGGGTTGGAACCTGATGATCTTTAAGGTTCCTTCCAACCTTCACCATTCTGATTCCATGATTCTCCCACTCACATGGCCATCAGGACAGAAACCTTTCAGCATGACTGCACAGCACACAGCAGACAATGTTATATTTAAACCGAGAATCCTTTCAGTCCTGCTGCATGGAAAGACTGGAAATTGCACTGAACACAAGTCCCAGAATTAGCTCCTTGATTATGTTCACTACACTAATAACACACAGCTTGATTTCTCCTTCTCTCCTAATGAAAGGAATTTGTCAGCCACAGCAAAAAATTTTTCCTCTAGTTGGGATGGTAGTGTGGCGTGGTAGGTTTGTGATGGTGGGTATTTTATTGGCATATTTATCCATTCATGTGGGAGCATTATTAATACATTCACGCTTACTGACAGGGTTTTTTTTAAATTTTATTTTCTTCTTTTTAAACTTTAAACATCTGCCAGTTGCAAGATGCTTTACCTTCTCTTTACAGCAATGCCCGAGCTGTAGAAATGCAACCTTTACTCCCTTTTTCTCACACAAAAAAATATATATATTTCCTACCTTTTCCCTATTTTGTATCAGCTAATAGGAAAAACAAAACAAAACAAAACAAAACACCCAAGAGATACTGAAGACTAGTGACCATCAGGCAAAATGATTTATGATCATAACTGGTCTAGGGGAAGATGTCCCTGCCCATGCAAGAGAGTTGGAACTGGATTATCTTTAATGTCCTTTCCAACTCAACCCAATCTATGATTCTATTCAGGATAAACAAATATAAAGATTACATCAGAACATTTTCTCTCCTCCCAAAGCTTCCTTGCTACTGTTTCCAGTGGGACTGTTCATGGCAGTTTACAGCAATCACTATTAAGGTTCTAACATGTGCTGCTCCAGCTCACAGTTCCACGGGGGATGTCACAGCTGAGCTGTCTGCTCTGCTGCTGACATTGGTGCTGTTCATCACTTAGTGCTATTTATCTTGCTGTAGTGCCAGCAATTGCCCAGTGTCAAAAGCTTTTTTGGAGATGGCTTAAATAGCACTTCAGTTCTGAGTTTGGTTTGGAAGGGTTTGTCCCTGGAAATGGAAATGCTGTGGAGCTGCACTGATCATTTCACACATGTAGCCTCCGTGACATAACAGATCATCTTCCTGGTAGGGCTGAGGTGAAGAGATGTCAGGTGGCAGAGGCCAGAATCCCTTCTTCTATGTACCAGAAACCAGGAGACCATCCCTGAACATGGCAGGAGGCTTCTTGGTGAGTGCCAGCATAGGAAAGGGAATCAAAATCCAAAGCTGTTGTGAACGAGTAGGATACCCAGCAGAACTGCTCAAGATGGGAAGTGGCCAAGACCTGGAGACTAACAAGATAAATGTGCAGAATATGCTCAGTTTGCTGCTAACTCATCTCTGTACTTCCCTTCCTCTTCTGCACATTTATTATTATTTTCAGTGGACAGGCCAATATGTACAAACAAGAGACCGGTGAAGCCTGGTTTTTGAGTACTTCCAGATTTCTGGATGTATCTTTCCATTGTTCGTCTTCCTAAGTGTGTAATCCTGGGATGACAGAGTGGAGCAAAGGCTGGGAGATGCCGAAGGGAAGTGCAGCCACCCCGTGGCCACTCAGGGCTAAGTTACAGAGCAAGAGCTGCAGGGAGCCCAAAGGATTTCCTGGGGCTGCTCCTTAAGCTCTGCAAGAGTTCATTCTCAGGAATAGTGCAGGAGGCAAAATCACTTTACACCTTGGTGACTAAGTTTTGGCTTCCATGAGGTGAAAGGAAAGACTTCAAAACTTTGGCATAAGTCACCCCATTAGTCAATTTACCTGTTAGCAGGAAAAATACTCTGCAAGAGAAATACCTAATATTGCTATGATGTTCTTTCAAATTTGCATTCCAGTAGTACCAACAAGCCCACTGCGATCAAAGCCCAGTGATCAGGGATAATATTGTGATTTCTAATGAATGGCAGCTTTGTCCTCTGAGATTTTAAAATCAGACTGAGAAGAAATGAAAAGTCACAAGTGCCACTATTCCCCTAAAACCAGAAGGGATGCCTGCCCACAAAGAGTTTATGTGGCTTTCAAGAAGCTTTGATTCCCTGATGAGGTGGATCTCTGTGATCTGTGTTTTAGTCTAGTGCCATCACCACAGAGGTTTATTTCCTATACTGTGGATTCTGTACTGAGAAGCTCATTGATTTAAATTCACACTTGCCTTTCATTTTCCAAGTGGCTATTAGGGAAATCACAGGAGCTTGAAAAACTGAAAGAAAAAAAAAAAAAAAATCATATTAGCAACTCAGCTATTGTGAAACAACTTTTTACTAGTCACAGAAATTGGATGACTAGATGTCAGGATTTTTTTTTTTTCCTTAGGTGCTAAACAAGCTTTGTGTTGGGGGTTTCAAATCAACTATGTATTTCAGAGATGTGGCATAAGTGATTTTTGTGAAGTGCTTTCAGATAATTGCAAAAGAGAGATCATAAAAGACCAGAGAATTAACATTATGTTAGGAAATTTGGCCTCTCAGAACCATGACTGATAAAACTATGCATTGTGATAAAGAAAATCTATTTTTTATTAAAAATAGGTTGAGAGTGTCCAGAGCTAGGTTAAGGCTGTAACTTAGGTTTGAGGGCAAATTGGACAAAAGCTCAGATATATTAACAGTAATATCCTGGGTCTGATTTCATGAGATTCAGGAATGTCTGAAACAGAGAATAAGTCTCTTCTAGTATTGGATCCATCTGCTGTTTCAATGCTAAACCTAGATATATAAAGTACAGGAAAGTGGGGTTCAAAATTCTATTCAGGTCTTGTTTACTTTTAAGCTCTAACTAAAAAAAACAAACCAAAACAATTCCAATTAATTGGATGTTTCATACTCTGCTGTGTTTCCAACAAATCCTGGAACCTTAATGAAATCTCAAGAGTGAGCAATGAGTGTACATGGTGAGTACTGGACTGGGGAGAAGTCTTAAAAAGCAGGTCAATCTTACTGTGATTCTGCTGTTGCCTAATGGTAAAATAAAACTGACTGAATCAGGCTGGATAATCTTCAGGTCAAAAAAATCCCTGCATAGAATCATAGAATCACAGAATCCTAGAATGCCAGGTTGGAGGGGACCTCAAGAATCATCTGGTCCAACCTTTCTAGGTACTACTATATTTTATATAAGATGGCTCTCAGCCCTGTCTAGCTGAGATTTAAAACTGTCCAATGTGAGGAAATCTACCACTTCTTGGTATATTCATCTTCTTGGTAGCCACCCTCTAAGTACTGGAACATGGTAAGAAGGTCTCTTTGAAGCCCTGTTTTCTCCAGGCTGAACAAACCCAGTTTTCTCAGCCTCTCCTCATATGGCAGGTCCTCCAGCCCTCTGATTATCCTTGTGGCCCTTCTCTGGACCCTCTCCAGCCTGTCCCATCCTTTTCATAGAGCAGGGACCAGAACTGAACACAACACTGCAGGTGTGGTCTGACAAGTGCTGAGCAGAGCAGGATCATGACTTCTTGGGCTCTGCTGGCGATGCCCTGTGGATGCAGCCCAGCATCTTGTTGGCTTTCTGTGCTGCTGCAGCACACTGGGCATTCATGTTGATCCTGTTACCCACCAAGATGGCCAGGTCCCTTCCCGCAAGGCTGCTCTCCAGACAGGTGGATCCCAGTCTGAACTGCATCCTGTTTTCCTCTGCACAGAAAGAGTTTGTATAGTAGACATATTGTTTGTGTAATTGACATATTTAACCTCATTAATCTGGGCACAAATTCAACTCTAATTATTATGTAAAAGCTGATCTGTGTTGGGAGATCTTGAGGAAAAAGGAGATGAACCATAATTTCTCTTGAAAGATCTCCTTCTGGTCATCCATCTCTGTTGGGTATCAGCTGCTGGACTATATAGGTCTGATCCATTGTGGCAGTTCCTAAAGCCTTCTTCCCAAAGTGTGTTAAGCAGGGCTGTCAAATTGAAAAATCTTATCTGAGAAGGAAGAGATAAACTATGTTTACAATTAATTGAAACATACTGCCTTTGGCTGTGTTGTTGTTGTTTTCTCCTATGGTATTCCTAGGTAAGATAGTACAATTTGCTTCACAAACTCAAAGAGGGCCTCCCACAAGTTGAATCCCCTTTTCCATGAACTAGAGTGAATTTCCCTTCCCTAAATATCTGAATTAATTGGAGGAGTTGTTCTTGAAAAAACGTATTTTATATATGGAGAACCAATCAAGCAGCAGCATCTTGGTCAGGAACAGGTCCAGAGACTCAGGAACCCATTCACAAATATTTATCTTCCTTATTCAATAAATTCCTGATCTCTTGTGAATCCACCTAAGAAGTGAACTTCACTTTACAGCTTTAGGAGTATTTTTGTAGTGAAAATGTCATGTGGAGCTTGAGAGGTGCAAAGAATGAAGTTCAAAACAGAACATAATAGTTACATAAACCTCCCCTAGAAAAGGTAATGCTCCTCAAAGAAGCAAAAGTCATTTAATCTCATTTCCTGTGGCTAGGAAGTTGAGGAATGGATTCTCCAGTACCTGAGAAAGGGTTAACAGTGACTGACCATCTGTTTCATTCATCATGATTTTAATCATAAGGCTGATCCTTTGGCAATCACATTGCAGCCTTCTCCTCAGAGAGGACTCTCAAACAGCCTCTACCTGAAACCTAGAGGAACCTGATACCTTTAGTAGGTCTACCTGAAATTAACCAAGAACTTCAAAGGCTTTCAGAGATATAAACACATCATCCCATAACCTTTGCTTCTATTGGAGACAAGTATAAAACCAATGAAAACAAACAATAATATTTCATTTTTAACAATGTTTGGTGGAATCATAGCAGACTTTTTCCTGTTATATAAAGCAGAAATAGATACAAGACAAGTGATGTCCTTTTGATTTCTTGTAGGAACCAGAATCTGTAAAGATTCAGTTCTGCTTTCTGCAGAGCTATACACAGTTTTCACTCACGGCCAGACCAGCTCTGGCTGCAAGCACCACATTTGCTTCCAACTGAGAAAAGTGAAACTTCTGTGCAAGGATTCTTGTACTGACTTCCTGAATGATGTGCATTAGCCATCAGTGCTTCCTCAGCTGGGACAGTAATTAGAAGTGGGGTCTGGACCACGATTCTTGGAAGCAAATAGCCCCATTTCTTCATTAATTTCCAACCCAAATCCAGATGCAGCTCAGAATTTCACAAATGAGGTCCCCCCTTCAACGATGAGCAAAACTAAAACTTCAGACCAGATCTCCTAAATTCAAGGATTTAAAAATCCAGCTCTATATTTTGTGGTTTGGACTCCAGTCGCTTTCTAGAGATATTTTCAAAGTTAAACCCTAGTAACAGGCAAGAAGTTTCAAGTGTTTTTCTCCCCAGAAAATATTTCTATATATCTTTCAGCTGGCCAAATTATCCTATTTGAAATGAATTTGTAATTTGCTGCGACTGAGTGACCTGTTTGTGAGGCTGTATCTGATCATTTGCAGACCTTGTTAAATAACAGCTTGTGCATGACTTTAGCAGATGGTTCAGCTAACCTATAATTTCTATAGGTATATAAAATAACATGTGGAATAAGAAAGCATAATGGCCTCAAGATTCTCTCTTCATTTTTGCAAAGTCATTTGCTTCGAGCTGTTATAGCACAGCAGCAAAGGACCCTACAAAACAAATCATGGTAAGGGAAAACTAAGCTGAATAATAACACTGTTTAATTAATACTCCAGAAACTTGATGAATGTGTGCATAAAAACTAGTGTTTCACAGATAGCTACGAAGAGGGGGGTCTGATCTTTCCAGATCAAGCAAAAAAGTCTGATCAGCACTGATTTAGTCAGGGTTTTAAGTATCCACAGTCTCCAGAGAAGGTTTGTTTTGACATAGTCATCATTAAAGCTGGTATTTAAAAAAGCATCAGCAAGCAATTCCATAATTTATTTTCAGGAGATAACATTTTGTAAAGGATATGTATTGTCAAAATCAAGAGAGAATACTTTGCTCGATGGTCCTTGGATTTCATTCCAGATGATAAAGGAACAATAACTGGTCCACAGCTTATGTTTTCAAGAGTTTGGAGGGAGAGATATTCCAGAGCATAACTTCAGAATTAAGTACTTTTTCATCCTCCACTTCATCTGTAGCTGACTGAGGGAGTCAGAGATCCTGGACAGCAAGAGGCTATTCTCTAATATCATGAGGTCACTCCCCAGTGCCCCTTGCAGTCCTGATCCCAGGATGTGCACCCCAAGTGCATCCATGCAGCAGAGAAGATGTCCTTTACCTTTACCCTAGGAATTTTCCCTTTGGGGAATAACTGGACTGATACGTGATCTACTCTCTACCTGTGGACCTGCATTCCCTCTGGAAGGAAATCCTGAAACACAACCCACCTACCCCCCTCCCCGAGCTGGAGCCAGGCCATGGTGCCTGCAAACTGAGCCTGAAAGGTTCTGCTGTAGGACCTGTCAGTCCTATCGTGTTGGCTCAGCCAAAAAGCCCCTGTGGGAAGTTTCTGCTTTGAATCATCCCCTAGAAGAATCCACCACTCCCCACCAACCACGGAGGAAACCTAAGACCCGTCTGCTCTGCCCAAGGTTAGCCTTTGTTATCCCATTTGTTAATCATTTCTCCTCTGTTAATTACATGGCACTTTGTTCAGCTAATACTGATTCTGCTGTGAACACCAGCGAGTGTCTTGCATGCAGACCTGTGGGTGTTCTGCACATGTATTAATGAGAGACTATAACATCCTCCAGGGCAAAATGAATATATATCAAAAAGTTCTGCCAAAATAGCTCCTCAGCTGTTTTTCTTAAATATTGCAGGCCACAAGAAGGGGATATAACTTTGCAAAAATGTTTACAGTTCCCATTCCAGTTTTTATTTCTGATCTACCCTACCTCCTTAAATTCCTTCTCTTCTATTTAGGATGCTGTAATTGTCCAGTTCAAACCTAAAGTCCATCCAATATCTTATTAAATAGTGGGAGTAACTCTGCTCATTGACATCTGCGAGTGTGGCAGAAGGAATCCCCAATCCTGTCAGAAAACAAAAATCAACCATCAAGCCCAGAAAATGAAGACAGAGCTTATAAAACTATCAAAATATAGAAAACTATCACTGCCAGTCCTGCAGCACCCACATACAGGAGTCCAATTTATAGGAATTGTTGCAAGCCTCATTGACCAAGGAAAATTGCTGTCATTATGGATATATCAGTGAGTTGGTAAGGAACATTTTTGTTCTGCTTTTCAAAACAGAACATATTGATGAATTCATGCAATATTTTTTCGAGGGGAAACGTTGGTTTTGGGAAATGGATTGCAAAACATTTGCAAATATGTTTTGATGTAACTGAGGCTTTGTCCCCAGAAATGACCATTCCATGGCTCAAAATTACTTTTCATAGAGAAAGATAAGCAACTTAAATCACAAGGTATATATTGAAAGCAACCAAAATGTTTCCAAATTGCCAAAACAACATGTTACAGCTGATCTGAACCAAACCCATCTCTTCTGGATTTACAGCCCGTGATGTGGGTTTTTTTTTCAGATTTTGACTTCTTTGTCCTGATTCAGGACATAAACATTTTTCCATACTGTTACATTTGGCCAGAATGTGAAACCTATTTCCTGCCTGTTTCTTTTTTACTACCATACTGATGGCAGCTCTCCTAGCACAGTCACAGCTGTAAGATATTGGCTCTACTGCAACTGAGATACTTTATGTCAGTTCCACAGACCCAAAAGATAACTGTTCTGCAAAACCAATGTTTTTACTTGCTAGGATAACTGTAGATATATGGCTTTACACACACACACACAAAAATCCCTCAGATCTAGCTTGTATTATGGTGTTAGCCATAAATTTAAGAATATATTTCCCCCTATTTGCATCAATGAATCTGCTTCACTGAAAGCATTCCTGTAATTCACCAAAGGGCAAAGGGTCTCTCAGGTCCCATGCGGGCAATTTTAGTGGTAACTATAATCCATGTTTTAATGCTTGAATATAGTGATGGGAGATGCACTAATACCACGGAAATGGTCTTAAATATCCCCTGTTCCAAACTATGCCAGAATTATTAAATGTTGATAGACTTGCTGTATTTACTCTGATAATTTTTGTGTCCTATTCCTGGTCTCTTTTCCATCTCTTTGTTCCTCCCCTGCTTGCTGTCTCAGAGCACAGATAAGACTGCTTGAGTTCTTTCTCTGCTCCAGCACAGTATTCCTTCCCAAGCACTGAGCTGCAGCAGAGAAGAGCAGCCTCCAGTGGGTTTTATGGCCTATCTGCAACAACAAAAAACTGTTTGGGGAATATTCTTATATTCTGAGGAGAGCTGGCATGGCCCAACTCATGTCCAGAAGGGTAAAATTTCCTCTTTCCCAAAGCAGACTGGCTGTGCTGAGATAACTTACTGGAAGCCACATCTGCTCCATAAAACTCCCACAACAGGCCTGGGCAGGGTTGAGAAGAGCCCTGCCCAGGAGCACACTGACAGCAAAGCACTACAGGTAATCATGGGATGGTGCAGGAGTCCTTCCTGACCAGGCATCATTTGCTAGTGTGGACCTACTTGTCCAGCCCAGCATCCTAGCAAGAGTGGGAAGAAAGAAAAGTCTCCTAGAAAAGGTTTCCAGGACCCCCAGGCAACAGAGAAAGACTCACTGAGACAAGTATAGCAGGAGCCAGCCTGGAGGTTAAACCCCAGAGAAAAGCCCCTGACCAACTGGGCCCTCATTCCAAAATATAGCAAAGCTTGATGGTGCTGGGATGTTTTGTTGGCATTGGCAGCATGGAAGACTTGAATTTCACATGCTTCCTAAAATATTAGCACTGTGATGAAATTTAAGCCTGCTTGAATGAATATTGGGATTTTTTTCTATTGGCTTAGACTTTTCCTTAAGTTTGTAAATACCTAAGAGGAAAAATGATTTACTTATTCACTTATTCCAGAGAACTTGCTAATAAAGAGAGGACAGGCAGTGTGGAAGATGGGAAGAGAGAGGTTCAACATTTTTAATTTTGACCCCAGCATTGCCCCTGGACAAACCACTAAGCAGTTGAGTTTGGACACGACAGAACTTTTTTAGCCCCTTGTGGCTAATGAGAGCTGCAGGATAATGAATCACATCATCACTTCAAAAGATAATATCCACAACCCTGATGGGGGCTTTTTTTTCAGTTTCAGAAAGATGACACGAGGGCAGCTGGAAAGCTGCCAGACTTCAGAACAGTTACTGAGTTATAGGCACAGTTATCAGGGCACGACATGCATGGAGGAAAACACAGTGTTTTGTAGAAAGAGGCAGAAACTGGAAAATAATATGTTAATGGACAAACAGACATACAAAGGCCCATTTTTGTGGTCTGTGATATTTCACAGGCTGGTGGTGTCTTCTGCATGATTAATTAGTCTCCTCCATGCTACAACCCCCACAATGTTTCTGAGATAGCAGACAATTCAGTTCTCTTTGTTTTTCCTGTGTGTGTTTCAAACCTCTTGCAACTGCAAAAAAGATAGTGGTGAT
Source organism: Chaetura pelagica (assembly GCF_000747805.2). Classification (NCBI taxonomy): domain Eukaryota; kingdom Metazoa; phylum Chordata; class Aves; order Apodiformes; family Apodidae; genus Chaetura; species Chaetura pelagica. The sequence goes on along the minus strand of NW_009954102.1, from coordinate 1,480,441 downwards.
CTTCCATGTGAGATCAGCAGTTTCACACATTTGTTAACAGCAAGGAGCTCTCTGCATAAAGGAAGTGTATGACCTAAGGAAGTTGAGTAAACACACTGTCATTAAATATGTGTAATAGCTATTATAATGCGATATATTCTTAGCTGTCAACAGGTCTTGGACTGGGCTCTGGGTGTTCCTACGTGGCAGGTCAAGCAGAGGTGGAGGCCAGCAGATCCCTGGAAGGCATGCTGCCAGCTCCTTGAGTGCTGGCTGCTGATGGAAGAGGGAGCTTTTTGGGGGTGAAGTGAGTGATGCCCTGAGTGTGCCTTCAGGGGGTGCCAGCCCAGCCCCGTGAATGAATGAACTGCTATGTTTGGGCTTCACAGAATCACAGAGCTGTCAGAGTTGGAAGGCAGCTCTAGAGACCATCCAGCCCAGCTCCCCTCTAAAGCAGGATCCCCTGGAGCACATCACTCAGGGCTGCATCCAGGGGCGTTTGAATATCTCCAGAGAAGGGGACTCCACCCCCTCCCTGGGCAGCCTGTCCCAGGGCTCTGTCACCCTCAGAGTAAAGAAGTTTCCCCTCATATTTCAGTGGCATTTCCCCCATCCCAGCCTGTGCCCGTTGCCCCTCATCCTGTCCCTGGGCACTGGTGAGCAGAGTCTGGCTCCATCCTCCTGCACCCACCCTGAGATACTTGTAGGCACTGATAAGGTCTGTCCGCAGCCTTCTCTTCTCCAGGCTGAACAGTCCCAGCTCTGTCAGCCTTTCCTCATCAGGGAGATGCTTCAATCCCATCTCTGCTGTGTGGCCACCACCAGCCCTCAGGCATCCAAAATGCCCTCAAAGGGCATGGTGGTTACAAGGAACACAAATTGTAACAAGTTTTCTTCTCTGACCGGTGCCACAAGACACAGCAATTGTGTTTGCCTGGGTCTCTTTGTGTTAATACTACATAATTCTGCTTGTGCAAACTGATAAATAATATTTTAGGACTTCAAGGTGAACCATGGGAAATGAAACTAATCTACTTCACTCACCAGGATAGACTCCATTTCTATATATCCCAGCTTTGCCTTTTTAGTCAAGAAAATAAAATAATAATAATTTAAAAAAAGGGACAAGGGACAAGAGCTGGAAAATAAATCATTAGATTTTAAGTGCAGAAAGGGACAAAATTCTTTTTCAGAGTTGGTGCCAGAATCACTTCCAGGTATAACCAAGAACTGGGATCTTGCAGCTAAGTCCTGGGATTTCATTTTGTTCTTCTTCATTTGCCTTCAAAATGATGAAGGACTCAGAGAATACTTTGCAGTAGAGGAGACAATAAGGACAAAGGGTGCAAGCACCCTTTAAATAGAAAAAATCTCCATTAAAATGGCAAAACCGAGCAAAAAACGATGGGCTTTTTTTAATCTGTCCCTCCTTCATCACCCCTCTCAATGGGTGCTCACAATTACTGTTTGTGTGATATACTCTAAGTACTAAGGAAGGAAAATTTGGCCAAAACTCATAACTAGTCCTCTGTTTTGTCAGTGTGAAATACTTGATAATTTGTAATGCATTTAGCCATTAATCATTTTAAAGGGGTTTTAAATGGGCATGAAGTCCTTTGAGTCTTTTCCATATACAGACATTGGATCAGGGACCTTTGCTTAAATTACTTTTGTCTGGACTTCTAATACAAAATCAACTTGAGAACAAGGGAAATACATCACTGTTAAATTTTATTATAAGACAGAGCCATTATAACACATCATGGGAAACATTTTTGGGCTGTTCTATTAATAATAGCAGTGCCTGATTTCTTTGGTTTAAACTTACCTTTTTTCACATTTTCTTGTGACATTTTCCAGATATAAATTGTTATGATGAAGAGTCATTCAAAGCAAGGGAAAAAGCTGCAATTATGTTTCTCATTTCTAAAAGAGAGTGGGGCAGGAGGGGGATTATTTTACACAGATCAGTGAAGGACACCCTAATAAAGATTGGTCTGGAACATTTCTTTTTATGACAATTGACTTATCAGCAAGAGCCATTGTAGCAAATCTGGAAATTACATAATTGCCAGAAACTGTAGATATTTGACTTGGCAAGAACCGTAGGTGTCTTTGATTTATTATTGTAAGAATTTGGCTCTGGAAAGATGAAGAAATGTTTAATGAAAGAACAGTAGAATACAAATGAAACAGGCAGAGATCCTGTTCTCAGAGGCTATATTTAACTACATTGTCACTACTACTGTAAGACAAATAAACTAAACAGAAAATGTCTGTTGTGGCAAACTGGCACAAAGATCCATCTGCATGAAAATACTAATTTCAACAGCTAAACACTCATCTTTTCCTCTTTGTCTTGTACTGCCCTTTGGGCGAGTTATTTGTGTGTCATTAATTTTATTAGATCCCTTTTAGCACAGGCACAATTATGAAGCTGTAAAGCTAAAACAAACGTTTTAATCTGTCCTCCACAAGGCACTGAAGCCCTTTCAAGTAGCAAAGTCTAAAGGCATTAGATATTATTAAATTCAAGAGAAATGCAGGTTACTTTAAGATCAGAGTGGTGAGGTGGGAACTCTGTAAGTACTTATTTTAGGTTTGGAGGATTTGCAGACCACAGCAATTCTGAAAACACCCATAATTATTCTCTGTATCAGAAGACCAAGTCACCGCACAGTAGATTAAGGTGAATGTCTTTGCTTAAACCATTTGCATCAAAGAGATTTACTTTGGCAAGTCCTCCAGGAGAAGTTTTCCCTTTGATAAAGTTCAGCCTCTTTTGCTGGAGAAATGCTGTTTCCTGAAAATGGATTATCATTTACTCTTTAATATCTCCTTATGTTTCTTGTGTTTATCTTACTACCTCATGGAGGAACTGCTAAGAACATCCCCCAGTTTATCTGTCTTGGCGTTCAGCTGGGAGGCAGCAGCTGGAATCAATGCCACTGCTGCTGCTGCTCATGGCTGTTGTAGAAGGAAAAGAAATCCTGCTATCATTCCTATCTCCCAGAAGACACACGTGCTGGCACCACCATCATCCATTAGACCAGAAGTTTTGAGTCTGCTATCAGGCTGGAGCTTCTCTGCTGGCACTTGGACAGACCACTGCCCTGCCAGGGCTCTGATCATCTCAGTGTTATGGAGGAGTGTAAAACACCATGTTAGAAAAAATGTTTCTGTTGAAAGGGAAAAAATCAGGTGATTTATTTTATTGTCAGGAGATTACAAAGAAATATAGCAAAAAGTCACATAAACCCACCTTGTTATCTCCACAATTTCTTCCAGGAGTAAATACTGAATAGATGTTACTGGACATACTGGGAAAGGGGAGATCTGTGACAGTCTGAGGCTACCTCTGCTAAATGATGGAGATACCACTAGCAATAAATGTATGTTGCTCCATATTGCTCCTGCTCCATATCCACCCTGAGAGTGCTAACTAATAAAGAAATTTTCTGCCCCAAAGCCTTGATCCTGGCATGAGTAGATCATGAAAATCAAGCTTTTAGCAAATAGCAGCACATTAGTATTGCTGTGTCTGTCAGCAGTGACATCTGTGAGCATCAGGAAATGAAGCACCTCCTAACTCTGCTGCTTGGGCCTTCCCACCCAGTAGGGGTAAGCAGAAGTGGCAAGGCTGGTGCTGCTTGCCATGTGCTACAAAAACATTTCTTCACGGGCAGGGTTTTGAAGGCTTTACTTTCCTCTATGTCCTCATCAGCACCAGCTGCAAGATCTTGCTCTCAACAGAGCTGGCACCACCATGACCTTGCAGACTTGCACCCAGCTCTGCCCTTGGACTATTTCAGCAGTTTGCCTTCCTTTCCTTTGCCACAGCTCCAGTCCAGCTGCTTTATCTGCCCACAGCTAAAAAACAATGTGGAAAAAATCACCCAAAGACAGAATTCTATGCTAGTGATCCAATGTGTGCTTTCTTCTGAATGTTAAAAAGTCATTTTAACTTCTATGCTTTCCTTAATAGATTGGTTTGTATTTTCTTACTTTAATTTTTTTCTAGAGAAGCAATAATCATTCATCTCATCTCCATGATTTATATAACATTTTACACATTTATTACTTTATAATATAAATATTTTTGCATTCTTTTTTTTTCCTCTCTCTTTAAGCATATTGCAACCTTTCAAAATAAATAAAAAGTAAAAGGCCAAGCCAGTCTTAGACTAGTAGGAAAGTCACTGGCAGGAAATTTGAAACTAAAAACATGATATAATTATTATTTTAGCAGTGACTGGGTGTATAAAAACACACTTTTAAAAGTATTATTTGTCTTTTTCATTCATTTTCCATAAGCTCATGCAGCAAAATCCAATGGCAAGAGTGAGGAGGAATTTCAGTCTCACCCCTAATGGGAAGGAGATGGCCACACTGGAAAGGAACTGGAGCACCAGAAACTTTCTTGTGTTCTTACTCATTACACACACTACCTAGCACTAATAATTACTATTTCTGTGCTAACTGAATAAACAACTTCATTAGTAGACCTTCAACAGAAGTATTAACTGAAGGAGGTAGTTCTGGGCTCCTCAGTTCAAGAGGGACAGGGATACACTGGAAAGAGTCCAAAGGAGGCTACAAGGATGATTAAGGGACTGGAACATCTGTCTGATAAGGAAACGCTGAGACACCTGGGGCTATTTAGTCTTGAGAAAGAAGACTTAGAGGGGATCTAGTTAATGTCTATAAATATCTGCAGGGTGGATGTCAAGAATGGGCCAGTCTCTTTTCAGTGGTGCCTGTGATAGGATGAGGGAAAATGGCACCAAGTGACAACACACGAAATTCCACCTCAACAGGAGGAGAAACTTCTTTCCTGTGAGGGTGATGGAGCCCTGGGCCAGGCTGCCCAGAGAGGTTGTGGATTCTCCTTCTCTGGAGACTTTCCAGACCTGTCTGGTCATGTTCCTGCATGATCTGCCTTGGCTGTTCCTGCTCTGACAGGGGGGTTGGACTTGATGACCTTCAGATGTCCCTTCCAACCCCTGTGATTCTCTGATTTTATGATTTGCTGCAGGAAATACCATTTGAAGCTGCCCTGAAACCCTATGTCAAGAAGCAAACCTGTAGTGTCATTTCAGGTGCATCTGGACTACTTTGGGTCGTTTGGGTTTTTGTTTCATTTGATTTTTTGGTTGGTTGGTTTAGTTTTGCTTTGTTGTTTTTTTTTTTTAAGAAGGACTTTTAGGACCAACTGGAAAAATCTGGGGGTTTTTGTGTGTTTGTTGTTGTTTGTTGTTTTTTTTAATAGCTGAATCTGTGAGGAATTTTGATGACCTCAGTACAACTATATAAATTGAAATAGGGAGAGGTGTTTTGAAATGAGGGCATGAGGCTCCCATGAGGGTAGGAAGACCCTGGCCCAGGTTGCCCAGGGAAGCTGTGGCTGCCCCATCCCTGGAAGTGGTGAAGGGCAGGTTGGATGGGGCTTGTGCAGCCTGGTCTGGTGGGAGGTGTCCCTGCTCATGGCAGGGGGGTTGGAACTGAATGATCTTGAAGGTCCCTTCCAACTTTAACCATTCAATGATTTTGTGATTCTTTGATTCTATGCAATGGAAGCAGGATTTGAACTCTCTACTGATGTAACATCTCATGAGACCATATCATGGTGTAACTGGTGTCCAGTTATTCTGAAAGATTAATTTTATCTCTGGTTTTGTGCTATAATTTAATTGACTACTTACCTTCTTTTGCATTTCATCAGAATCATATATAGTGCATGATCTGCTCTTTAAAGCTTTATCCTTGGCACTGAATAAAATAATAAAAAATGTGGCCACCAGTTATACCACAGCTTTTCTCTCACTTTGGAATGAATATAATTGTTGGCAGAATATGTGTGACTAGGTGTAGTTTCAGCTGACTAATATTTTCTACTTTGCCAAATTTAAATTCTTTGCAATTTTAAAATTATTAATATTATAAATTCAACTTGGACTGAGAAAAGTTATTTCAGCAGAATTTGTTCATCCACCTTCTAGAATGCAGTTTGGGAACAATACATTGTTTGGCTCTCATTAATATTTTAAAGTAACTTTTGCCATATTTCTGAAAAACAAATTTCCCAGGTCCTGAGACTTTGGAAAATCTACCTACACGTGCTCCAGAGAGACATACTTGTGGATACTTGCTGGAGATGTAGTCTGCACTGAACATATTCTGTTCTTTCTCAGATGCCCAAAAACCTCCTGCCAACATTCTGTAAATTACAGGAAAAAAAATATAAGTAAAAAAAATAATAATTAAAAATAATGATGATCTATTATTGAGTATCAAGAGCTTTTTGACCCATGGTTTTGTGCTACTCGTGGTGAGGGAAATTACAACTAAATACAAGATATTTTTTTCCTCTGCTCTCAGTGTTACTTTTTTGACATTCATGTCTGGTGAGGATTAACAATTTGATGAAATTTAGCTTGACTGAAGATCAGAGGGACTTAGCAGGGTTTCCAACTTATACAGTATTTTTACAGGATCAGAAGAAATCTAGTGCCTAGATACAGTGCAGCTTTTCCCTTTCAAAAGAATTGTAGCCAACAGAATAAGCCCAGTTATTCCTGGGCCATTTTGTACTTCTCAGATGTTCTATTATGAGTCAAAGATTTCACTTCTATGAGGGCTGGATGCAACCCTTGTCCCTGGAGATGTGCTGTAGCACCTTTGAGCCTCTTCCAGGACAGAGAAGGCAGTTTCTGGAAAAGTGAAATTCTTTTAATGAAAATATCTCACTACTGGCAGGAAGGAAAGAATTTTGAGCATAGACCATTGAAGGATGTCATGTGGAAGAGGGAAGTGCCTCAGGGGGAAAAACTATACAACTGATTAGAGCAGTGAGAAATACCATATCCAAATATCTGTGATATTATTAGAGATACAAGTATCACCAGGAACTGTCTCATTATGGTAGGAATGGATGTGGACTGGAAAACAAATGTTACCAGTAATGATAAGCACTAATTACTTCTGCATTTGATGAACAACAGATTTTATCACACACCTCCTGGCTGGATAAGCCCTAATGTTATTTTTACCTGATTAGTATAAATGTTGAGGTTATTAGAGAAGCAGTATCTACAGAGATAGCTCTAGGTAACTTTTTGTCAAACCATGATTGAGTCAGCTGAAAAGAAAATTGAAGGCACTAAGTATTATTCAAAGCTTTAAGTCAAAACTAGAAAGAAGGAAAAATTGCATTTATTTATGTAACAAAGGCAAGTCATGCACAAATAAACATGTTTCCATTAATATCTGATTTTTATACTGAGGAAGCATTTCAAAACTAATCTTCTTGAAGGTCTATAGAAAAGTTGATTTTGGTTCTATGATACAACACCATCTTTAATGAATTATTACTGAATAATTTTCATATTATTTATCCAAACCAGACATTATGTAAAGAATTTTAGGGTGGGGACAGAATTACTACTGGGACGTGTGGAAAATAATTGGCTGCTCTTAATTACTCCTGAGTCACTCATTAATCTGATTTCACCTAATTTTTTTTAATGAGCTTAGTCATTAGTAAAAATTTTTCCTGATTTTGAGAAGTCAGCAAATTTTATCAGGTTAATGTTTATTTATTCATTAAGGTTCAGTGACCTTGAAAACTCGCAGATTAAGAATGAGCTGAAATGTTATGGTACAAGGTACAAGATCATGATCTTAAGAAAAAGAAAAAGAAATCTATCACCTCAGTGGTTAGCAAAAGCTGTTAATAAAGAAACAACTGTATTAGTAAATATGACTAAAATGCAATGATTATGTACTGAGTGACACACAAGAGAAGACTTAGAAGGAGCCCAAATCTCTTATTCATATTCAATAGCTTATTGAGAGCTTTTGGAGACACAGCATGTGGCTTATGTCTGTTTGTACAGAACCCTGAAGAATGGCTGATTCAGCAATCCCAGTAACAACATGCACAGTGTTTTAGTGAATGAAATCCCAAGAGGTCCTGATGAGGCACTGGTATCCTCAATGAAATGTTGGGTTTCTTGGTTTATGGGAGGCTCGTTGGAATTAGAACAGATGCACCCTGGACAACTGGAGTCAGTGGGGAAAACACCTCACCAAAATAAAGGTTGTGAAGATACATCACCAAGGAGACAAGGAAAACATCACAAAAAGCTTTGGTGTGACAGACATATGAATGGTAGAATCATTGAACTACTGAATCTGAGAATACAAGGTTGGAAGAGACCTCAAGAATAACCTGGTCTAACCTTTAAGAGGAGATTTAGGTGAGACAATAGGAAGAAATTCTTCAGTGTGAGGGTGGTGAGACACTGGCCCAGGTTGCCCAGGGAAGCTGTGGCTGCCCCATCCCTGGCAGTGTTGAAGGGCAGGTTGGATGGGGCTTGGAGCAGCCTGGGCTGGTGGGAGGTGTCCCTGCCCATGCAGGGGGGTTGGAACTAGATGATCCTTAAGATCCCTTCCAACTCAAACCACTCTATGATTCTATGAAAAGCATGTGCACTACCTTCAGTCTGGTAAGGAGAGAAAATATGTCTGGGGAAGCCTCAATAACAGTTTTCTGACCTCAGTGGAGAACACAGAAATCTAATTGTTTTTAATAAATGCACACAATTGTGAATTCAAGGAAATACACTCAGAAAATATTTTCTTACTCTTCACTGCTTTTTCTACTTCCTACATGGTACATTACAATATTTATTGACCCAAATAGAAATGTATCCAGCACCAGATTTTCAGCCTTATCTTTGGGACTATTGCCTGGTGGTCAGCATTGCTGTAACTTTTTTAGGGGATAAGTTCAGGACCAGCTCAGCAATTGCATCCCAGCATCACATAAATCCCAATTTACAATCATCTTTTCAGCCTTAGTGAGCAGATGGCAGTGTAAAAGGATATGGCTTCAGGTCACAAAAACTCTCAATGCAATTTAATTAAAACCAAGGGCAGGCAGCAGTAGGCACTGTCACCAGAGAACCAGCAAATCTCAGCAGTTCTCATTGGGAACTGTCAGAGCCTTGCTCTCTGCATGTTCACAGTCTCTTAGTCTGAGTCTCTCCACACATTTCAGTCAATCCCATCACATAGTGATTCACCAAGTTTCAACACATGAACAACTCTTCCTATCAACTTGTATAACCTCCTTCATGCTACAGAATACTGAGCTTCACACCATAACATACATACAAGCCCAACAAAGCCACAGAATTTGTGTTTCAGAAGAACAGAAACTATTTGTTGAGGTCTGCTCATCTAACAGGAGGTGGCCAAGATAGTGAGTCCAGCCCATCCTGAATTATCCAATGCTGACAGGAACAGACAGAGCAGCACTGGATCAGCCTACGTTGTAAAAACACTTGTTGCTCCTGCTGTGCTCTTCACTGCTACCACACGGACACACCAGTACCCAACACAGCTACTTTGAAGGTCCTTGGGGGAAGACCTTTGCCTTACCTTTGACTGCAGTTCTCTGCAGTTCTCTTTGGTAGGCCTGTAGCTTCTAGCTTTTGCATCCTGCACAGGGCTTGGCAGGCAGGTTAAAAAGCCTGCAGCACCTTTGGAGAGACTGAACATTAACCTTGGTTAAATGTCTTGGATTCAGAGGTTTGGATCCATTCCCCTGACTGAGCCAGCACTACACACACTGACCCAAGATGTTGACTTTAGCATCACATTAGGCTCTCCCTGTGAGAGAGGAGCATCCAGGGTGCAAGTTAAACCTTCAGTGGTACAAACTATCTTCTACACACACCTTTTCCTTTACAGAGGAAGGGCATAATGCTTGCATCCAACCTGGAAATGTCTGTATGGGAAGGAAAAGAGGATGAAAGCAGGACAGTTCATGTATTTTGTTCAAAGTCAGGAGCTGAAGCTGATAATGTAACTCGGATCACCCAGTTACATGATCCATGGCCTACTGAAATCCCACTGAGTTTATCTTTTTCTTCTCTGATTTTATAGGCCCATGTAAAATGAGGGTTGGATTTTGTGATGTAGACATTTATGGAGGTATATATCATAAAGGCCTCCTACTGAAAACATTGCTTTTATGTTATTACTGTTATTGTTACTTTTGTCATTGCTGCTCATACTGTTATCTTTCCACGCTCTCAAGAAAAATATTGAAAACAGAGAAATGTAAATACTGCTTAGATGTAAATAATACAACTTCAAAGTCGCTTTTAAGGGAACTAAAACCAGCCTGCTGGAGTGTGATTTACCCCAATGCATGCATAGTGTGAACTGATTAATGTGTCCATGGAATGTTTAAGTCACAGGATGAAAGGAGAAGCCATAGTGCAAGATTTTGAGTGTGGGTCTCACCTTCAACTGCAGCTGAGTCCCACAGCCTCATCTCACGACCCTCTGCACCAAGCAATTCCCACCAGTGGTCTTCCCCATCCTGGTCACACCCACCAAGTCAGCCCAGTTTTCTTGTCTGCCTAGGGGCCAAGTGTAGGAGCAGGATTGAAGCAAATGCCCAGGACAGCAGCACAGCTGTGGGAAAGCACATGAAGAAGGGCCACTGTGTGAGCCTCACACTTAATGCTTGAGCTTAGAGAGGTCTGCAAAAATAATCTTCCTTCTACTGAGAGGAGTCAAGAGAGGAGGAGGAATGTTGTACGGGGGGTGCCTTCCTGTGTGTTCCTACAGCATCAAACACAACAGCTCCCCAATGCATTTTTGAGGCCCTTGGAAACTAGGATAACACAAACAATAATACATTATCATCACTTTTAGTCTTTACTGGTTTTCTCCCAAACTCTTAACTTGTCAAAAGGGATGGGAGGGACCTGAATCAGGAATGGGATCCACATTCTGTGCAAAACAGAATCACATTGTAACTTAAATAACAGAGATGTTGTGTGCAGGCTGCTGACAGGTTTGAAGCCAGAGCTCAGAAAAGCCCTAAATCTCGTCTTGTAGTTCCACTTCTGGCTCCTCTTTCCCCCTCATGAGCACTGCACTAATCACTTATGATCTCCTTCTTGGAACTGGGTGGTAACTGTGCCATGAAACGCACTCTAGCTGCAATTAAAGTTTGTCTCCTTCATTAACAGGTACAATCACACCACACCCCTTCCTTGGGGCAATTTGTACATTTTCTGACTACACTTCTATCCTTCATTGCCTAGAAGTGTTTTAGAAAGTGTATTTTTATTTTTTTTCCCACATACTCATAAGAAACTAACAAAAAGGCTTTGTCCTCAGGGACAGTAGCAGGAGGGCTGGCTGTGTAAACAAGAGTCCTGCCTCCCAGTCTGCTCTGTAGGTCCCATTATCCATGAGTTTCTCCATGGGGTAAGGCTAGAGTGAGCCCTACTGTGTGTGTCAAAGAGGAAAAGGCAGATGTGCTGATTTTGGAAAACACTGGGCCTGTTTGTTCCAATAGGTGTGTGAAGGTCAGTGCCATAAACACAAGCAGTGGGCATTTGGGCTGGGACAGCTTCTGCTTTGCCACTGCCCCTGCTGCCCAAAGCCCGTGGGACAGTTCGGGCAGGTGCCCCCATCAGTGTCACTCGAGCACCCACATTGTTTGATACCTCCTGCCATTCAGGAAACGGGTGGGAAACCACACTTTGCTTGAATGAGTTTTCTATATATGCCCCCACCCTGGGAGGAAGGGAGGCAGGGAAGGGACACATCTCACAGTCCTGTTTGTTCTCTCTTTTTCTAAAAAAAAAACCACAGCTAGCAGAGTGCAACGGGGATTTAAGTTGTTTAAGTTTGTACAAGCACATCAAAATACCACTGCAGAATCTTTTCCAATGTGATTTTCTCATGAAGGATTTTAACCTAATTTTATACTCAATTTGAACCCTCGTGGAAGCTAACACAACCTAATAGCTAAACCACGGGTACTTCATGCAGAATAGGACGTGTAATTACCAGAGTGAATCTTAGAATAGCTTAACTCCTTTTGTTATGGTAAAAGGAATCCATGGGGTTTCAACAGTTAGTTCTCTCCATCATGCACAGACGTGTCCCTGTGTGGAGCTGTTTGCGTGACTGGAGCCTCCATTTCTTCCTGTTATTAAAGGGATCATTGGTGCATAATGAAACATACTTAAACAACTGCCTCTGTTATACAGAGCTGAATTTAATTTTTTTCTTGATATTGTACATTTTATTCAGTAGGAGCTGGGGACTCCATAGGGTTTGTGTGTATAATTTAATTCACCTTCTATCTTAAGTGTGGTTGTTTTGTAATGCAGATATTCATCTGTTTAAGCTTGGAACAGGGACAAACCTTCCATTTTTGTCTTTTGTTGTGGTTTTTTTCTGTGTTGTCTTTAAATCTCTACTTATAGAGTAATCTCAGTACTGTAAAGTCAAATCCTGATGAGCTAGACCTATTATTATTGCTGTTGTTTCTATTGTTGGCTTTTTAAAAAATACACAAGTTATGAGATTATTAATTTGTAACAGCAGAATATTTCCTTCCTTTCTAGTTTATCTCAGATGCCACCAAGTTGTCCAATTTTGGACCCATTCCTATTTCTCACACTCCTCAGAAAGTCTAGCAGAAGACCTAGCTCTTGGCTGGAACCCCATGGGCTTTACTACATTTTTGAGCTGTAGATAAGGCTGTTACAATCTGCATTTGGAAAGTGGAGATTTCATTTATAAGGTGCTGAAGCTGGAAGGCTTTCATGTTAGGCCCTCAGTTCAGAACCTCCAGCAAAAGAGGGCACAGAGGGTCTGTCAGCAGCAAGCAACAGAGCAGAGAGCAAAGCCATCTCAGTTCAGTGCACACGTTCACACAGCTGAGTGCTATGGAGAGACACCATGTGGGCCTGGAGAGCAAAATATTGATGTTAGCACAGCACTGCTTGCAGCAGCAGCACTGCTCAAGCCCAGTACCAACTTACCATCTATTAATTTTTCAGGTGTCTTGCAAAGGTTAAAACGAACCCAGCACTAGCAGCATTCAACCTGGGCACATCTCTGGGAAATGTATTGCCACTGACTGATTCATGCAGATGGAGAGATGACAGTTCAGCTTTGCAACCAGCAGAGAACTGGTTCCTGATTCCTCTTGCTCTTTTCCCCTCTTTCCCATGGGCAATGGATGACCTCCAGAATTTAAGGAGAAACAGATGCATGGATAGCTTCTTCTTAGACATCATCTTCCGAGTCTGATGCTGAAGTCTCCGAGCAGGACAATGATGATGACTGGGACCAGGAGCAGCTGTTCTGTGGCTTGAAGCATTTTTCCAGCTTCTCCCAGTCCTGTCTGCACAGCCTGGCTTGCAGCTGCTTACAGAGAAGAGGGTTGGGAAGCAGGGATGTGCCTGACCTGACGGCTGGAAGGGGAGCAGGTGTCTCCAAGCTACACCTCTTGGGTACAGACACTAGTGTGAAATATTCAGGATCAAAATTAAAGGAAAACATACCCATCTATCAGCAGCAGAGCAACTAAAATCAGGATTTTTATTTTTTTTTTTCAGATTTATGATATGCCTTTTATATCTTGCTGTGAAGATGCCACCTTCAATCATCCTAACTCCTTTCTTGGTATCTGTCTTCCTAATACACTACTCTCACTCCCACCACTTCCCTGCTTCCAGATCTCTCTCTGGTTAGCTGGGCAACAGGCAGTGAGGCAGATCTGGAGATGGCAGATGAGTCAGGGATTATTTGTTTGCTGTTACATAGCAGAACAAGCAGTTGAATATGCTCCATTGGTACTACAGACCTTCCCCCAGTAGGGCAACCAATTTCATGTTGCTGTGGATTCACATTAAACATTTTAAGAACTTAAATCTCTCAAAGAGCTTTATCCTTCTGTCAAAATCGTTTGCAACTGGACATTACTGGGGAAGGATGGACAGATGGTATAATCACATAAGCCTGCTTTCATGGGAACCCACATTAAAAGGAAAAAAACACAACCCAAAACCACAACAAAACATGCAAAAATAGCAAATACAATTATGTTCCTTTTTGGAGACTGGATGGAGGCAGAAAGACTTGACAGTTTGATGCAGATTATGCGGTGATTGGGGTCAGAAGCAATGCTGAGAGCCTCTTTAAAATGTTCACAGCCCTTTGGACAGTGCTTCCCTGTGCTGTGCTGCACCCACACCGCTGCACCCCCGGCTACCCCCGCACAGCCTGTGGGGTCTGCTGTCCCAGGCCCACCCGAGCTGGGGAGGGAAGCTGCTTCCTTCCTCACGTCCCATTCTCTCCTGCCGCTCAGCAGGACGGGGACCTTTGCTGGGGTCTGCAGAGGCAGCATTTCCGAGCAGGGTGTGTTAGAGAAGCGGCTGGGTGGGCTTCTGGTGTTTGGTGCTGCCCCAAGCAGATGCCAGCACAGCAGCTTGTTGTGTCTGCAAGCAGGCACCTCCACACTGAGTCATAGAATCACAGAATCACAGCATCCCAGGGGTTGGAAGGGACCTGGGAAGCTCCCCCAGCCCAACCCCCCTGCCAGAGCAGGGGCACCCAGAGCACATCACACAGGAACGTGGCCAGGGGGGTTGGAATGTCTCCAGAGAAGGAGACTCCACAGCCTCTCTGGGCAGCCTGGCCCAGGGCTCTGGCACTCTCACAGCAAAGAAGTTCTTCCTGAGATTCACATGGAACCTCCTGGGCTCCAGTTTGCACCCACTGCCCCTTGTCCTGTCACTGGGCATCACTGCACAAACCCTGGCTCTGTCCTGGCACTGCCCTGAACAGATTTGTGCCCATGGATGAGGTGGCCCCTCAGTCTCCTCTTCTCCAAGCCCAACAGACCCAGCTCCCTCAGCCTTTCCTCAGCAGGGAGATGTTCCCCTCCCTCCAGCATCTCTGTGGCTCTGCCCTGGACTCTCTCAAGCAGTTCCCTGCCGAATCCCAGCGCCTAAAAGGTTATTTCCCGTGTTTCCGCACAAAACAAAGCACCCCAGCTCATCCCCCTCGCCAGAAACGTGACGGCTCCGCCGCTGGGGGCGGCAGGCGGGAAACCCACGCAGCCCACAGCTGAAGAGCCAAGTCCCCACAGGCTGGTGAGGGTAAAACCAGCTCTGTATGGCTGCGGGGGGGTAA
>NW_009954102.1:1456029-1464263 GCF_000747805.2 Chaetura pelagica | reverse complement strand
CAGCATCCCGGTTTGTCCCGCTCCCCGAGGGGTGGGGAAGGAGCTGCCTGCCTTCCCCGCTGGACACAGGGCGCACCCAGAGCCTTTGCAGCCCCCACAGGATTGTGAGTGTGTTGCAACCTTTTCCCCAAAACAGAACGTTTCAGTTCCTCGTTCCATTCTGTGTCTCACCACGACTAAGAGTTGATTCAAGAGTATTAACATGACTCAGAAATGAAGCTCCTTTCGTTTTGTCAGCCTTTTTGGTTTCCTTCCTCCCTTCCTTCCTCCCTCCCTCCCTTCCTTCCTCCCTCCCTTCCTCCCTTCCTCCCTCCCTCCCTTCTCCCTCCCTCCCTCCTTCCCTCCTTCCCTCCTTCCCTCCTTCCCTCCTTCCCTCCTTCCCTCCTTCCCTCCTTCCCTCCTTCCCTCCTTCCCTCCTTCCCTCCTTCCCTCCTTCCCTCCTTCCCTCCTTCCCTCCTTCCCTCCTTCCCTCCTTCCCTCCTTCCCTCCTTCCCTCCTTCCCTCCTTCCCTCCTTCCCTCCTTCCCTCCTTCCCTCCTTCCCTCCTTCCCTCCTTCCCTCCTTCCCTCCTTCCCTCCTTCCCTCCTTCCCTCCTTCCCTCCTTCCCTCCTTCCCTCCTTCCCTCCTTCCCTCCTTCCCTCCTTCCCTCCTTCCCTCCTTCCCTCCTTCCCTCCTTCCCTCCTTCCCTCCTTCCCTCCTTCCCTCCTTCCCTCCTTCCCTCCTTCCCTCCTTCCCTCCTTCCCTCCTTCCCTCCTTCCCTCCTTCCCTCCTTCCCTCCTTCCCTCCTTCCCTCCTTCCCTCCTTCCCTCCTTCCCTCCTTCCCTCCTTCCCTCCTTCCCTCCTTCCCTCCTTCCCTCCTTCCCTCCTTCCCTCCTTCCCTCCTTCCCTCCTTCCCTCCTTCCCTCCTTCCCTCCTTCCCTCCTTCCCTCCTTCCCTCCTTCCCTCCTTCCCTCCTTCCCTCCTTCCCTCCTTCCCTCCTTCCCTCCTTCCCTCCTTCCCTCCTTCCCTCCTTCCCTCCTTCCCTCCTTCCCTCCTTCCCTCCTTCCCTCCTTCCCTCCTTCCCTCCTTCCCTCCTTCCCTCCTTCCCTCCTTCCCTCCTTCCCTCCTTCCCTCCTTCCCTCCTTCCCTCCTTCCCTCCTTCCCTCCTTCCCTCCTTCCCTCCTTCCCTCCTTCCCTCCTTCCCTCCTTCCCTCCTTCCCTCCTTCCCTCCTTCCCTCCTTCCCTCCTTCCCTCCTTCCCTCCTTCCCTCCTTCCCTCCTTCCCTCCTTCCCTCCTTCCCTCCTTCCCTCCTTCCCTCCTTCCCTCCTTCCCTCCTTCCCTCCTTCCCTCCTTCCCTCCTTCCCTCCTTCCCTCCTTCCCTCCTTCCCTCCTTCCCTCCTTCCCTCCTTCCCTCCTTCCCTCCTTCCCTCCTTCCCTCCTTCCCTCCTTCCCTCCTTCCCTCCTTCCCTCCTTCCCTCCTTCCCTCCTTCCCTCCTTCCCTCCTTCCCTCCTTCCCTCCTTCCCTCCTTCCCTCCTTCCCTCCTTCCCTCCTTCCCTCCTTCCCTCCTTCCCTCCTTCCCTCCTTCCCTCCTTCCCTCCTTCCCTCCTTCCCTCCTTCCCTCCTTCCCTCCTTCCCTCCTTCCCTCCTTCCCTCCTTCCCTCCTTCCCTCCTTCCCTCCTTCCCTCCTTCCCTCCTTCCTTCCTTCCCTCCTTCCTTCCTTCCCTCCTTCCTTCCTTCCCTCCTTCCTTCCTTCCTTCCTTCCACCTAGAAATTGTTCTTGAGGACCAACAAAACTAGAACACTCAGGCTTTAAGCAGAGGTGAAATGGGTAGTTTGCTTTCCTTGCACACGGTAAGAGGCCAAGGCCAACAGCCACATGGAAAGCAAGTGAAATTACAAAACAAAAAGGAAAAACCCTTCAAAATGTGTGTGTTTTTAGCGAGACTGACTTGAAAAAAAAAAAGCCTTCTACAGAGCTCTTTTGATGTCCATGGAGAACTGTTTTATAAGCTCTGCCACAGCAATTTTAGAAAATTTATGAAAGCATAATTAGCAGCCATGCTTGCTGACAGCAGAGCTGTGGCAGAGCACTTCCTTCAGGTTTTAAAAGCAGATTTTCACTGCTTCAGTTTCAGTCTCGGGAAGGTAAAATGTTTTCAGCACTGCTGATCATTTCCTAGAAATGCACAGTGGGAAGAACTTCTGTCAGTAGCCATGCTGTTCCAAATGCAGGAGCTGTTCATAGCATGCATGGAACAAGCATAGCAAAAGTGGTTTTAAGATAAAAGCATCATCATAGGATAATTTCCTTTGTACACTGGGGAGGCTACACTGACTAGCGCTTAGATTTACTGCATCTTTTCTCTGTAGCAGCTGGAGAGAGCAGCCCTACCAGCACTTCAGTTTTCAAGAGGTTTTTTTTAGAGTTCAGTGTCAAATTCTCTTTGAATATAAGCAAAGACTTAACTCTTTTAAGTCCTCACACGTTGAAAAGCAGAGCTGTTAGCTGTGCCCAGCTACATGCACCTTGACTTGTGTTCCCTTCCAGTATTTGCATATGAATTCTTGATATGGTTTAAGAGATTCCTGAGTTGCTTAGTCACAGGAGTCATTAGGATAGAGAGCTGCAGGTTTGCTGGGTGATACTTTGAGACAGAGAAGGCAATTTATTAGTAGTATTAGTATTATTTATTATTATCATTCCTTTATTGAAATCTTTAAGACACTGACTTAAAAGTATTATATCTCATCCTTGTAGCATTTAATCACAGGCCAGTTTTAATCTGGACTGCAGAATGTCCAGGAATTGGACAAGAAAATGGCATCCTCTCCTCCACTCCCCCTTACTCTCTCATAGTTTTAAGACATAGTGCACTAGAGTATTAGCAGAGAGTGCAAAAAGTAGAAAGGTACAAAGGGATTATGACCACATACTAAGATTTTTCTTAGCTCTTACACCAGGCTCTGACTTAAGAGTTTTCCAAAGCACTGTCCTACATGACATAGTCATGGTTTTTAAAGTAAAATTCCCAGATTTTTAAAAAATTCTTAATGACTGGCCTGACTTTTTAAAGCATCTTAATGAAAATCAACCCATCTTGCACTCATCTGATGATTCATTGTTGACTTTATTGCCATAATTCCAAGGAATTCCATTCAAGGGTCAAGGTCCCAAAGCAGAAATCTGTGTATACACCTGGAGCAAATGGCAAGTCTTACTCCAAAGGGATAAGATTCTACATAACATGAGAGAATAGATGGATACAGAGAGAGACAAGCAGATGAAAGGTCAAGGAAATAAGAATACCAAACTCTGGATTTAACATGTTGGCCCATTATCTTTAAAAAGCTTTCAAATGAATCAAAATCTCTCTCATTCAGTACTGCAATTAGAAAATGCCAAGGTAATAATTTTTGACAGGATATTATTTTGTGGTCATTACTTAAGGACAGTTTTTGACACCGGAGCACCTGAACTGTGTCAGTAAATCTTTGCATAAGTATGTGGCTCAAATTCACATTTAGGCATGCCAAAAAAAGCAGTTGCACCTTTAAATTCTTTTACACCTTCTTGATTTCACAGAAATAATTTTCAAGTCAACGAGAAAGTCCCAGTCTCAAGTAGACAAGAACAAAAAAAAAACAAACAAGATTACTAGGGTTGGTGATGATGTTCAGCAATGCATTGATTTATTCTAGATGATCATAGTATCCTAAGAAAAAGGATTTCCATGATAAAAGTTAATTTATGCATCTCAGCAAAACAAACTTACTTGGTTCCCTTCAAATGAACCCAGTTCATTGCTGGGACCAGCAGAGCGTAAAGCAATGAAACAAGTTCAGCACATTCAACTATCAGATATTTTACATTCTCCTTCCACCAAACCCACAGTGATAAAGAGCTGAGGCACATTCCACTTGTCTATTGAATTCTACATTTTTAACCTGCAGGCACTGGAACATGTCAATGCCAGGCTGCTGGAACTGTACCCTGATGATGAGGAACGGTTCGATATCGTTCTGATGACTAATAACCATGCCCAAGTGGGAGTGAGGCTCATAAACAGCATCAATCACTATGGTAAGTGAGATAAATATGACCTCATAGAACTGTTTGCTGTTCCATAAGGAAGTTAATTCATTTTCTTTCTCCCATTCTGACCTTGGTAAATGCAGCCTCTTTGATACTGACATCCATTCCTCAGAGGATGATACTTATTTTGGGTCAAAAAAATAAAATCTCACTCAACGTGAGGTAGCATTAAACAGAATTTGGTCCAGAGCTCTAGATTTAACTTGTCAGGTAGGAATCTTAGTTTCTGAAAACAGTCCTTAAATTTTAATTGTTTTCTACTTATGCCCTCTATATATACACATTCACATCAGTTGCTCTGTTGTCTTACAGGGATTTTGTGTTCAAATTCTCAAGGAGGAGGGGCTGACCAAACATTGTAATCAGTTTAAGTTGTCTAACTTGCTGGAATTACAGTGAACAGGTTTTTCTTTTTTGAAGTTTACTTCAGGTTGTAGGCTCGTGTGCCATTTATAGCCTTCTATGAGGAAGTAACTAGGTGGACAGGTGATGGTAGGGCAGTAGATGTGGTTTATCTTGATTTCAGTAAAGCATTTGACACTGTCTCCGACAGCATCCTCGTAGATAAACTGAGGAAGTGTGGGCTTGATGGTCAGGTAGTGAGGTGGATCATGAACTGGTTGAAAGGAAGACGTCAGAGAGTTGTGGTCAATGGGACAGAATCTAGTTGGAGGTCTGTGACTAGTGGAGTCCCTCAGTGATTGGTACTGGCACTGGTACCATTCAGTATTTTCATCAGTGACCTGGATGAGGGAACAGAGTGTGCCCTCAGCAAGTTTGCTGATGAAACTAAACTGGGAGGTGTGACTGACACAGCAGAAGGCTGTGCTGCCATTCAGTGAGACCTGGACAGGCTGGAGAGTTGGGCAGGGGGAAACTTGATGAAATTCAACAAGGGCAAGTGTAGAGTCTTGCATCTGGGGAAGAAAAACCCCATGTACCAGTACAGGTTGGGGGCTGACCTGCTGGAGAGCAGTGTAGGAGAAAGGGACCTGGGGATCCTGGTGGGCAGGAGGATGACCATGACCAGCAATGTGCCCTTGTGGCCAAGAAGGCCAATGGCCTCCTGGGGTGTATTAGAAAGGGTGTGGTTAGTAGGTCAAGGGAGATTCTCCTCCCCCTCTATTCTGCCTTGGTGAGGCCGCATTTGGAGTATTGTGTCCAGTTCTGGGCCCCTTAGTTCAGGAAGGACAGGGAACTGCTTGAGAGAGCCCAGGGAACAGCCACAAAAATGATGAAGGGAGTGGAACATCATTATGAGGAAAGGCTGAGGGAGCTGGGTCTCTTGAGCTTGGAGGAGACTGAGGGGCAACCTCATCAATGTTTACAAATATGTTAAGGGTAGGTGTCAGGAGGACAGAACCAGGCTTTGTTCAGTGATGTCTAGTGATAGGACAAGAGGCAGTGGTTGCAAACTGAAGCATAGGAGGTTCCATGTAAACATCAGACAAAAGTTCTTTCCTGTGAGAGTGACAGAGCCCTGGGCCAGGCTGCCCAGAGAGGTTGTGGAGTCTTTTTCTCTGGAGACATTCAAACCCACCTGGACACGTTCCTGTGTGATGTGCTCTGGGTGCCCCTGCCCTGGCAGGGGGGTTGGACTGGGGGAGCTACCCAGGTCCCTTCCAACCCGTATGATTCTGTGGTTCTGTGATTCATGGGTTCCTTTTACAGGTTTGTTGTGTCAAGGTGGAGTCACACCTTTTTGTGCTGTTGTCACTTTAGGCTTAACAATTGAACGTTTCTGTATGACGGGAGGAAAAAGCCCTGTTGGTTACCTGACTGCATACCTGGCCAACTTGTACCTCTCAGCAGACTCTGAAAAAGTGCAAGAAGCTATAGAATCAGGTTTGAATTTACTTTATTTTGTTGTCTCTCCCTTGAGCTTGTTAAAAAAGGAACATATTGTGTGACATTCACAGAACGTAGTGCTGCTCCACCAAATGGAGAAAGTCTCAACTGTGGATGGTGCCAGTTTATCACTTATTTTTACTTGATCAAATGGAATGGGGTTATTTCCCTGTATTGTTCCACTCTGCCCCTTCAGCCTGCTAGTAATGACAACTGAATAACTGTTGTCATACCTTTCTGTATTCTCCCTGGAAGAAATAATCTCCTTTACATAGCTATGCATCTGTATTCAATTTCTGTTTGAATAGTCATCTCTTTGATAGGACCTGCAAAAAACAACCTCTGTGTTTTGTTAAAAAACAGCAAAATGGTTTGATTCAACAGTCTATAGTTTCCTGGAGGTGTTTAAGGAAAGACTGAATGTGGCACTTAGTGCCATGGTCTGGCCGATGTGGTGGTGTTAGGTCAGAGATTGGACTTTGTGATCTCAGAGGTCATTTCCAGCTTCAATAATTCTGGGATTCTGTGTCTTGCAACACACGCTGGGTACTGGTTTTGTATCCTGTATTTGGAGATGGAAGGAAGCATGTCTAAGAAGTTGTGTCAATGGGCCAGCTTCCATGCATTACCCTTAATGCTTTTTATCTCTGGATTAAGCTGTGATGCACAGCAATTTAAAACCTTTTTGAGTATTGATCAAAAGACATTGATTGGGATGCTGCACTAATGGAGAAAAATATTGATGATAAAATTTCTTGGGCATGTGTGAGTGGCAGGTGGGACAGGAAGCTTTCTCACTGTCACCTCCCAGAATAGTCCCTCACTTCAGATCCTGTAACGGGGCCCAAGCAAGTCTGCCCCCATCCCTGCAGCAGCCTGTCTGTTTTGGAGACCTCATAGCAGCCTTCCACTATCTGAAGGGGCTATAGGAAAGATGAGGAGGAGCTTTTTACAAGGCCTTGTAGTGAGAGGACAAGGGGCAATGGATTAAAACTGGAAGAGGGGAGATTTAGGTTAGACAAGAGGAGGAAATTCTTTAGTGTGAGGGTGGCGAGACCCTGGCCCAGGTTGCCCAGGGAAGTTGTGGCTGCCCCATCCCTGGAAGTGTTGAAGGGCAGGTTGGATGGGGCTCTGAGCAACCTGGTCTGGTGGGAGGTGTCCCTGCTCATGCAGGGGGGTTGGAAATAGGTGATCTTTAAGGTCCCTTCCAACCCAAACCATTCTATGATTTTGCGATTCTATGATTTGTGTTAAAGAACAGCCATGACTAATTAGCTCTACTGATCATTTCTGCTCACTGAATAAAAAGGTCACCACAAATAAGTTGTTGGAACCAAACTGCTGACAGCTTTAATGAATGACTTTGCAGGACATGCTCACTGAGGTTCTCTGATCCATTTCCAGGCATTGCAGCAGCTACGATGTTCACTGCCAGCAAAGAGGTTGCCTACTCGGATACACAGCTGAGGGTGGCATTCGATGGGGATGCAGTTCTCTTTTCTGATGAATCAGAACAGATTGTCAAAGAGCAAGGATTAGATAGATTTTTTGAGCACGAACAGCTGAATGAAAATAAGCCTCTTGCACAGGTTTGTACCTCTTGAATCAGTGCATTTTCAGAACATCTGCTGGTTTTCATTGCTGCTTTCTCCAGTTTCCCCAGTGTGTGTATTTTCTTTTCTGTGGATCCTGATTGCCCTATTTATTGTTTTTCAAGTATAATCTTTTAAGTGCATGTTTGACATAAAAGAGCTCACCACTGCAGTGCTTTCACCTGATCTGCCACTTCACTGAAAAAGCTTCATATATAAGACAGTGACTTACAGGTGTATTTTAATTGTATCAGGAGAAAAAGGAAAGGCTACAACTGATTTCCTTGATTATTTTTTTTTTATCAGATTGTGTAGATAATGTTCATTTCAAACACTGGGATATTTGGGTTATTGAAACAGGGTGATATCAGTGCTTATTCCCAAGCAGAACTATGCCATTTGTCTAAAGAACACACAGTTTTTACCTTTAGCTTAAACCAAAGTACCAGTTCTGTTAAAAATTATATAAATTCAGAATAAAAGCTTGATTGATGGAAGTACTGGGCAGTGCAATATATTGCAATCTGTCCCAAACTATCAATTGCTTCTTTTAATTGGAGTATGATAGGATATTTTCATTAATCTAGAGAAAGTTCAGTGATGTCTATGCAATTACTTCTCTTACTGGTTTTTGCACAGAAAGAAAAAAAATGCACCTCACGGTTCATAGCAAAAAGAGTTAAATTTTTAAATAACATTTTATTAAAGACTGTAGTTACAGC
>NW_009954102.1:1447824-1455980 GCF_000747805.2 Chaetura pelagica | reverse complement strand
GTAGGATTATGGTTTTAACTTTCTTCCAGTTTGTGAGTTCCTAGTGAGGACACATTTGGACACATGACACAGAGAACTTGCTGAGTAGCACAGCACTAGGGAAGCAATCCTGTACAGAACTGACAGTCTGGAATAAAGCAAAATAATGATTCTGGAAGCTGTGGACACATGCTAAGTATTCTTCTTGTGTTTCATACTCAGGGTCCTTTGAAAGGTTTTCTGGAAGATCTAGGGAAACTCCAGAAGAAGTTCTATGCAAAAAACAAACGGTTAGATTGTCCTATAAGGACCTTCCTGGTTACAGCCAGAAGCGCGGCGAGCTCTGGAGCCAGAGTGCTGAAGACTCTTCGTAGCTGGGGTCTGGAGATTGATGAGGCACTTTTCCTAGCAGGAGCTCCTAAAGGACCAATCCTGGTGAAAATCCGCCCTCACATTTTCTTTGATGACCAGATGTTTCACATTGAAGGAGCACAGAAATTAGGCACCGTTGCTGCGCACGTTCCCTACGGGGTTGCGCAGAAGTACCACAAATCTGAATGACTGGGTGGCACCAGGAACAATAGGGTTCTTAACTCAGCCAGCCTCTAATAGACCACTAGTTATGTCTGAAAACCTCTACATTTGGATATTTTAAGCACTGTGTTTAAAGATTTAACTTGTGGCTAGAGCAGCCTTTAAAGGAAATATTTTTAATATAGCTAAGTTTTTAATAGAGTTATTTTAATAGCATTCTTAAGGTTTTTAGTGGATCTAACACTGTGGTTTTGATATTAGGAGAAGATTTGTGCTGGTTTTATAGCTTGAAGCATATTTTGAGAGACAGAGAACAGTTATATTTTCTCTAAAAAACTCTGGACAGGTTATTTATAACAGAAGTCATGCTGCAATGCTAGTCCTTGATGGTTATTCTGGAATTACCAGAAGCACTGTTTACATGTAAGTGTTCACCTGTTGGTTGTTGTCTTGTTAAGTATGTGTAGGTTTGTTAGCCCAAGGTTTCAGTTTCCAGTGAGATGGTGTCTTATTTGATCTTGTGTTTACAGGAGCCCTTTATTTTTCTATATTGTTTTCCTATTCCAATAAAGCTGGCTTTAGAGAACTTTGTCATTTTTCCATGTAGAGGTTCTAGCCAAATTCCCTCTGCAGAGTATGTGTAATTAAGTGTTCCTGTGTCTGCTGCCTCCTTTGGATAGTAGAACCAGAAGTGGCCCCTTTCAGCCAAATTTGAGAAAGAGCTAGAAAACTCAAAGACACTGAAGTCCCAACAGATTTCACAGAGCTGGGCAGAGGTCAGAGATGCCTTGAGTATCTAGCCTGGGACAAAGACTGAAGCCATAGCACATACCTTTGCAACAACAGAGAATCAACCTTAAATAATGCTTTTAGTGGAACTCCTTGTTTCTTTACTAAAGTCACTTAGGATTTACAGCTGTTCTGTGATCTGCATGAGCTCAGCTTGGCAACCTAACATGACTTTCTGGGGGACAGGTGCCAGTTGCTACATGAATTCATGTAAATTTACACCATATTCTACCTCTTTTATACTAAGTTCCTGTATCTCGGTGTCATCCATGTGTCTGAGTGCCTTCCAAAGGACACAACCAACATCTGTCAGGTGGTGTTTGTTCTCTTTCTCTCCTTTGCAGAACAAGTGTCCTTTTTTATTGTTGCTGTGTATTTATACCAGAAGAGACAAACCCCAAAGAATGTGCTTTGCAGTGGGAGTAGAAGTTGGTGAAGGCTTGTGATGATCTGTGGTTCCTGGGGGAATTCACTCCAGAATCTCACGTTAGCCTCTGAGAGAGTGTGGTCTCTTCTGTCCGGATGAACTGTCCTGTTATTGTGGAAGGCTTCATTGCATTAATTGTGGTTTCCCTCCCAGAAACACAGGCAATCTTTTAAATGTTTTGGGTCCAAGCCACAAAATTCTTTGAAAACAAAGGCAAAAGCCTTTTATCCTGCATGTAACTTGAATAGAAAACATTAGAAATGTTTTTATGTCTTCACACCAGCATGTGTTGTTGATGGGATGCACTGCAGAGTTCTGGTGTACTTGGAATTTCTTAAGTGCTAAAGGCTTTGTGCCCAAAACATATCACATTTCCCAGCCCAGCCAGGAGGTGAGGAAGACATGAATAACTGAGGCCTGGTCATTGTCTGCCAGGATGGGATAGAGTCACCTTGCCAAATGGAGATTATAAAAAATGTTATTAGCAGATGTTTTTATGTGAGAGCTCAGAATCGGCAAGGAATCAAAAAATATTCCTTAGCTGTGGAATATAAATTGCTTGTGTGTACCTTCACCACAAAAGGACAGCTGCAAATTTCAGGAACACGGGTCCTAACTCATTGAAGCAGAGCATGGGTCTGCCATTTGTCATCCATGTGCTGTTGGAGCTGTAGATGTTTGATGAAGAACATCAAGGATACGTGCTGTGCACAGGTTGCTGGCACTCGACTCTCAGTGAACACAGCAATTCAGGTTTGATCCTAAAAAGTGCTAAAGGGATCCTTGATCCCTGTGAGACTCCATAAGTGAGTGTCTCATACCTGACAGGATAAGCTTGTCAGTGAATAAATTGGAAACTGAATCATCTACTCTAGTATGTTTGCTTTTATTTCCAATCAACCATCCACCTACAGTAAAACTGAAGCCTCCTGGCCGGGATGTAGTTCGGAACTTCCAGTTCTTACATTGGTTATGATTTGCATACACAGTGACAGAGGACTAGCTCTTGCAGTGTCATTCCTGAACAGCAGCACTGAGGCACATGTGAAGAGAAGTAAGAAGCTAATGTATTAAATGTACATAGTAAGTTTCTTAGTCATAGAATTCCAATTGACATTAAAGTCCAGAGTTGACATAAAGGGCCACAAACACTTATCCTAAGTCAGCTGAGCAAAATGCCTTTAGTTGTTTGTTTGCAGAATCACAGAACTGTCAGAGCTGGAAGGCAGCTCTAGAGACCATCCAGCCCGACTCCCCTCTAAAGCAGGATCCCCTGGAGCACATCACTCAGGCTGCATCCAGGGGGGTTTGAATATCTCCAGAGAAGGGGGCTCCACACCCTCCCTGGGCAGCCTGTCCCTCTGTCACCCTCAGAGTAAAGAAGTTTCCCCTCATATTTCAGTGGCATTTCCCACATTCCAGCCTGTGCCTGTTGCCCCTCGTCCTGTCCCTGGGCACTGCTGAGCAGAGTCTGGCTCCATCCTCCTGCACCCACCCTGAGATACTTGTAGGCACTGATAAGGTCTGTCCTCAGCCTTCTCTTCTCCAGGCTGAACAGTCCCAGCTCTCTCAGCCTTTCCTCACCAGGGAGATTCTCCAATCCCCCAGCCATCCTTGTGGCCCTCCCTGGACTCTACTCCAGCAGTTCCCTGTCTCTCTTGAACTGGGGAGCCCAGAACTAGACCCAGTTCTCCAGATGTGGCCTCACCAGGGCAGAGCAGAGAGGGGGAATGGCCTCCCCCAACCTCCTGGCCACACTCCTCCTCAGGCACCCCAGGATTCTCGCCAGGCTTCTTGTGGCCTTCTTGGCCACAAGGGCACATTGCTGGCTCATGGATAATTTACTACCTACCAAGACTCTCAGATCCTTCTCCTCAGAACTGCTTTCAGCAAGTCCACCCCTGGTCCCCTGGACCACTGCCTCTTACTTGTGAAGCAATTGTCCCAGGCTTGATGGCTGCTTCTCTGCACATCCATCTGGCAGCACATTAGGTGAGCAGAGCCTCATTCACTCATGCAAGTGCCCTTCCAGACTAATCTGGATGACTGGGGAGACTCAGGCTTGCCAAGTAGTCTCTTCACACGATAGTTATTATTTTATGCTCCAAGGCACAGATTGGCTAGCAGACCAAAATAATAATTTTCAAGAAAATTAGCTGAAATGGGATGGGATCTGAGAGAAAGGGGTTTCTATTTTTGTAGACATGGACCAGAGTTGTCTCTCATTAGCATTCCAGTCCACAAAACAAACCAAATAAATGAAAAACCAAACAAACCCCCGTGCTTCTCATGCTTATGAAGATCCCATGAGTCCTGTGTAAATTGCTCTAAGTGATCCTACTTCAGTGGGAGAGTTGGACTAGATGATCTCTACAGGTCCCTTTCAACTCTAGCAATTCTGTAATTCTCTGATTCTGTAAAACCTTTAAAATGCCTGAGAAGTGTGGCAGCCAGAGAGATGGTGAGGATGCTTCCAGAAAACTCTGATATGTTTCTTCAGCTACAGTATGCACTGAAGTCAGCCTCAGAACAGGCTGCAGCAATGTGAACAGACCGTGGGGAGCATCACCATGTGACAGTTAAGGGGAAGTTACTATTGCAAATTATTATCACATCCAGACCAGCCACAAGAAACCTGACGAAAGGTTCATGGGTTTCCTTTTGGCTTTCTTACTCATTTCCCCAAATGTCCAAAGTCTTAACTCAACACAGACATGCTCATTATCAGCCAAGCTTGTTTCTGGTCTTCCTTACAGACTCTTGTCTCCCTGGAGTCTACTCACCTGCATGCTGGCCCCTAGTCCTTATCCTGAACTTCTCTCAATCCATGTTTTCTATCCTCATTGTCCCTATCTTATTCCTAAATCTGCACTGAACCCTATAACTGCTTTTTCTTTTTCAAACACTTTTAACTTACATTGCTCTTGATTGAAAGTCAGTTACTTTTGAATTGTCTCTCTGTACATTTCTACTAGCAATTTTTTTGCTAGCAACTCTCTCAGGGCTAGGATGAAAAGGATTTTTGGTGAGGGAATCTCAGTGGCCACTCCTGACTCCCTGGATGGGTTCATGTTGGGTGGGTTTTTGAAGGCCTGGGGTTAGCAACGGTGGGATCCGGAGATGTAACATGAAGATAACAGGGTTTGGGTTAAGGATACAAAGCTAACTTGGGACGTCTGATGGGCCCAAGGGCCTCAGTGCCAACAACTGCAGACGTCCAGTCTGGGCACAAGATCCTGCACAAACCAGCTATATGAGGGACCTACATTACATGCATGTATGAACCACTGGCACACTTCAGACTGAGCAATAGGAATAAACCAGCACCTTGGAAAACTCAGAGTCAGAGCTGGTGCCTGGGTCTCTGGACTTAGGGTGAATGCTAATATTTAAGAGATCAGTGAGTGTAAGTGGGCTTGTAAGGTGAGTGAGCAGACATATGCATGTGTCCTGCAAGCAGCCTCTCTTCCACCAGACTGGGATGGGACAGACCCCCTCGGTCCTGAAGTCCACTAAATTTTGTTACCCCAATCAGGCTACCTCTACGCTAATATTGCTCAGCTGAAGTTCGTCCTAGAAGCAAATGTTCAGCAGATCTGACTGTCAGCTCACTGGTATGTTTAGTTTCTAGAGTATCTATCAAAACAGACACCACAGTAAAGACTTCTGTAACACTCCCCCATCCTCCCCACACCCCATCACTTCTGCTTGCACCATGTGGTCAGGTTCTCAAAACACGCTCAGAGATGTAGCAACATCTCTGCTAAGCTCAAAAGCACAATCCAACTTGATCCAGAGCCACAGAACTTGCTGAAGTACCTAAGACAGAAATCTGGTCTTGGGGGTAGGTCTCAGCATGCTGTTCTGATATACTCTCTTGCTCCACTTGTACCCTAAACTTGGCCAGAACATTTAATCGGAACAAAGGCCAACTGGCATGGAAAAGTCCACAGGCATGCTGACTCTTCAGAGCATGGTGGCTGCTTCCAACCTGCCTAGTGGGAGTTTACAAACTGTGGGAGAGCTCTGGTCCCCAGCCTTGGGCCAAAACTCTGCCACAGGCTGAGGGGGCAATTGAGCAGCATAGATGCTGCATCCCAGTGCTGGGTGTCCTCCCTGGCACTAACTCGTGCACAGCTCATACAGTTCCAGCCTCTGCATCCCAGGACGAAGACCCAAGGTGGGGAGAATTGAATGTGGCTTTTGCAGGAGCATTTGACCTGCCAGGGGACTCAAAGACTGGTACTGAAATATTATAGGTGCCTTTAGTGTCTTGTTTTTCCTGTGACGGAGTCACGTGTGTGGGACTGATGAAGTTTAATTCAACACTTTGATAAAATCACTTAGCAAACTAAATGATACCAGGAAATGCTCCTGGGCCTTAGAAGTCTGCCATCTCTATGTCATTCACTTGTTATTGGTGTCTTCCAGGTCTGAAATTGTTAGAACAGTCCCTGGTTTGGTTTTAACCCCAGTCCAGCTGGCTCTCTCCCAAACAATATCCATCCACATTCCAGGATTCAGCATGGGACAAAACCCAATGACTAACTTGGATGTTTTGGGTTCTAAGAGGCTATTCTGCACCAGTTCACTTTAGTATCAAACAGCAGCCCCTGGTACAGCAAACCCCCTGGGTTGCATCAAAAGAAGCATGACCAGCTGTTTGAGGAAGGTGATTCTCACACTCTTCTCTCATGAGACCCCTCTTGGACTGCTGTGTCCAGTTCTGGATCAGCCCAACTCATGAAGGACATGGACCTGTTGGAGCAAGTCCAAAAGGAGTGCCACAAAGATGATCAGAGGGCTAGAGCACCTTGCCTGTGAAGACAGGCTGAGACAGTTGGGCTGTTCAGCCTTGGAGAAGATGAAGCTCCAGGGAAAGCCTTATAATGGCCTTCCAGAACCTGAAGGGGCTATAAGAAAGCTGGAGAGGGACTTTTTGCATGGGCTTGTAGTGAGAGGATAAGGGGGAACAGTTTCAAGCTGAAAGAGGGTAGATATAGATTGATATTAGGAACACATTCTTTAGTGTGAGGGTGGTGAGACACTGGCCCAGGTTGCCCAGGGCAGTTGTGGCTGCCCCATCCCTGGAGGTGTTCAAGGGCAGATTGGATGGGGCTTGGAGCAACCTGGTCTGGTGGGAGGTGTCCCTGCCTATGCAGGGGGCTGGAACTAGATGATCTTTAAGGTTCCTTCCAACCCAAACCTTCTGTGATTAATTCTATGATGCTACTTTTAATTTACTAGTGTCAGCTCTGCTGTTAGTGAAACAGCCTCAGGTGAGGCAGCGGGACAAGTGCTGCTGCCACATCCTGCTGCCTCTTACATTTGAGCAGGGAGGGAAGCAGCAGCCTTTCAGAACTCTGACCATGGCCTGCACCTTGCCTTGTGCTGCTCTCAGGACCACTTTGGGGCCAGTTAAGACCACTGAGTTGCCTCTGGATGTTTCAGTAACTATGACTCTGGGAGGGAGTTTCTCCCAGTGACCAGTCACGGTCACAGCCGGGCGTAGCTACAGCGGTTCCACCTCCATCTGGTCCTTTTGGATGCCTGCAAGAGTAAGGCAGTGGATCTCAGCCCCAGAGGGGGCTTTGCCTCCCCTGCTGATGGGCCTCACCAACCCCTTGATGGCATCTTGCATCTTGGTGGCCACCTTCCCCTCACCCTCCAGAGGAGCATGTATGAGAACTACCTGCTCATATGCATCCCAAAAGGTCTGCCTGGAAGGATGGAGACTGCAGTAATGGCCTGCAGAGATAACGATGAGGATTGAGATACGACAGTGATCGAAGGGCAGAGGGTGCAGGTCCACTTCAGTTGCTCACACATGCATGGCTCAATCACACGTACTTGTGAAATCAAGATTCTAAGCCTATAAAATAGGAGGCTGCAATGGTGGGCTTGGGGAGTTCCATCAACACTGACCATCCACATCGATCCTCCCCCGTTGGCTGGACCGCGACACTGGAACCAGAACTGGTGATTTTCCTGTCCTCGTCATCTCTCTATCTCTCCCTCCCCCTCACCTTTTTCTTCTCATCCCCTTTTCTTTACTTAATATATATATGCTGATGGTTTTGTTTAAGTTGTTCAGTATTAACTCCCACTAGTGTAATAAATG
Source organism: Chaetura pelagica (assembly GCF_000747805.2). Taxonomy (NCBI): domain Eukaryota; kingdom Metazoa; phylum Chordata; class Aves; order Apodiformes; family Apodidae; genus Chaetura; species Chaetura pelagica. Next base: position 1,448,130 of record NW_009954102.1, on the reverse strand, counting down.
TGTTATTTGTTATAAGCAGACCTTGTGTGTTGCTGCACCTTAAGCTGATCAAGGGGTACTGGATGGTCGAGCTGTTACTCGGGCCGTGATACATTAACTCTCTCTGGGAAAAGACCAGGTGTGGGAGAAGGATTTTGGGCCCAGCCTCACCTGGTTCCTCTCTGAAGAAAGTCTAGAAAGCAAGAGGGCTCAGTCCTCATCTCCCTGTGCTGCCCAGTCTGACTTGTGACACGTGCAGGACTGGATCAAGCCATACCTGGGCTCCTCTATTGCAGCAGGAGCTTAGAAAGCCAGGGGGGCCAGTTC